>NC_080724.1:10315000-10372500 GCF_019097595.1 Hemibagrus wyckioides
GTAATTGTACACCCAGTATAGACAGCTAACGCTTAATCTCCTCACCTACTCCTGCACTTTTCACTCGCTTCCATTCCATCTTCCATTATCAATTATTTACGACCTTATAAATCCCACCGAAATCTCTCATGAAGCTGTTTCCACCAGTAATTCCACAAGAACCATATGCTACTACCTCCCCTTGCATGTACATCCATTGAAAAAGGCCAGAAATCTGCGTTGTAATCGCAATGTTTTCCTATAAGCAGCTTTCCAGACCAATTCTAAAAAAAGAACAAACATCCTAGGAATGTACATCTGAGAAAAACCCTATTATGTGAGGGTTTTTTTCATATTGGCCGGCACTCTGGTGAACAGATCAACTATAGAAACTACAGTGTAACGTGGTCGAGTTCTCTTTCTACATGAAGGTAATGGACCAAATGTTTACATTCCTTTGAGTAAAATGTGATTATCATCTAGTAGACCTTTTTTTTTTTTTTTTTTTTTTTTTAAATGGTAATACATTTATATGTTGCTGCCTTTGGGAAAAATGATATTTAGAATTTTTTTTTTTGGCAATAAAACATTTAGTAGGTTTGATTCAGCTGATGTTTCCTTACTATCAAAAGCAGTTAAATAATGTATGTTCAGATATTAATATTGATACAGGCGATTCTCCTGGGCTTTTGAAAATGTATAGAAAATAAATAAAAACTTACACATTCCACAGCATTTTAAGCAGGATTTCTGACACAGCATTTCTGATTTTGACAGCTCATCATTTACAAATATAATGATTAAAATATTTGTTATTATTTATTCATGTAATGTGTGAAACTGAGGAAATATTTAGAAAATTCCAGATACTTGGATATCGGAATTTCCTGTAGATCATGAGAAGAGGAAATGATTTTTTCCCCTCTCTCTTTTCAATGGTATTATGAAATTGAATGATGATTTTGGTCATTTTAAAAGTCCAACCTTTTTATCTAAAATAGATATCTATTGTTTTAAAGCAAATCTTAATGTGTTGGTAAAGTAATCTTAAAGTTGCTAATTCTATGCTAAACAAGTCAACGCTGTGACTCATTTAAGAGCAGTAAAAAAAAAAGAAAGTGATTTTGTATCCTGAGATGGATTAGCACATTTTTTGAATGGCAAATTATCATTTTGTGAGATTCTTACTTGACAAATAAAGTTTATTAGCCTTGTATTGTGTATATATTCCTTATTAACTTGCATGCCACTAATCTCATTCTTTGAGCAGACTTTGAATCCTCTCAGTATCGGATCTTCTGTCAGTCTTATTTATCTGATTTGAAGCACTCAGCACTTCCCAATTAAACAAAAGGTCCAGCTTTTACTTTCTTTCTTTCTTTCTTTCTTTTTTTAAATCTTAAATTAAATCTCCCCAGTATACATCTCTCTATGTGGAACATATTACAAGCATCATAGACTTGAAGTTCATTCTTATCAAATGGTTCAAATCCATGGAAACCCCTCTTAAAACCTTTTCATGTATTACCTGAACCCAGTTCATTTCAGTATTTTTTTTGTTTGTTTTCTCATTTATTTCAGGAAACCTATATGTGCTTTGACCTTTCTGCCCCGTACTCACAATTCTTCACTGAATCCACCTCATCCGTTGTCATAGTGACAGCTTCCTATTTATGTGTGGTTGAATTTGTGAAGGCGGTGGCCTCCACTGCTCTCCAGGCTGCACTCTGTGCCCTCTGTGTGACTTTTTTGCGGTACCTTCGGTCACCGTTTCTGGACCACCTCCTCAAAAAATGCTCGGAAATGTCATCTATGTGATAGATGTGCAGCAGCTGGGAAAACCCTTCACATGGTTTCATCCTATGGATTCTGAAGACCTAAAAGTGAAAAATAATCCCCGCCTACATCTACATTCACTTTGTCTAGTGGAAAAATCCAAAATTAGTGCCGCATTTTGAAGAATTCAACACTAAATAAGTTCTTACTATTAACATCAACGTATCAGCTTCTGAGGTAAAATTCTCTCATGCAATTGCTCTTTGTTTTGATGTTCACATGACCAGATCTTGTTACAAAGGCTTATGACTTAATGCTTATGTAACTATCCAACAACTTCATTCACTGTGTAAGGAAATCAGACATAACTAGCAAGGGTGTAGACATCTTTTAGCAAACAGACTGTTTTTACTAACATGTTTATGTTTTCTTGTTAAGTAGAGATTGTAGAAATATAACATGTATACTAGAAAAACTAAAATTTGAAGCTGTTTAACAGAATTCAGGTGCCATCTGATGGGTTTTTCCCAGACCACCATATATAAAAAAAATAGAATTGTGATTTTTTTAGTGTTCCTGACAATATATTTGCAATATATCCCTTGTTAGTATACTACTGGACCTTCTCAAAAGGTGCTAAAGCAATATTTATTTCAGTAGCCTAATTATTATCAGTATGCTCAACTGTATGCTAATTGCATATCCATAGTTTCATGAAAATAAAAAGTGTGTACCAGTTTGAAAAATGAATTAAATATATGACTAGAGTAACTGCTGAGTCAGAATTGGGTGTAAAGCTCCCCAAAATGGATAAAAAAAAAAGGTTGAGAATGTCGACATCATAACTCAAGCTGGCAACACAAAGCACAGCATTGTCAAGCTTCCCTAGCAGCAGAACTCAATCACTTGGATTTTGAAAAGCAAGAAGGTCACTCTATTCCTGCCGTGAATATTCCATTCAAACTCATTCATCGTCACTGACAGTCATACATTTTGCTGTGATACGAAGCACCAACTGGAAGCCTGCAGTGCAATGCAGCAAAGCGGAGAAAAAGCATGGAATGTCGATGGGTATAAACAAACATTTGCATTTGGTAAAGAAAATCAGATGAATTTACACTTCCTGATTGTCAGAACAAAAGAGCTGTGCAAAAGTTTTACCCAGAAAAACCACACCAATTCAAACCATTTGTCCGTTGTTTTAGCCAACAGAATTGGTTGAGCATGTTGTGGTTGAGTTCTCTTTACAAATTTTGTTCAATTCTAACCAAATTTTCCAATGGTTGAACTTGTTTTTTCAGCTTCTGTTCTGCTACAGACTTGTAATGAAATATTTACCCATAGATGTTCATGATGCCACAGCAAAACCACATCAGAATCTAGATTTAGGTTCATTGCATTACATTAAATAAAATCCTATTACATCACGATGCAACAAATAGGATGCAACAGGATGCTGCTTCATAGCTCCAGGGTTCTCAGTTCAATCCGGAGCTCAGGTTTCTGTCCCTAGAGTTTTTCATGTACTATTTGTGTTTGTGTTTGCTTTCTACAGGTTCTAAGGTTTCCTCCAACCTCCTAAAAAAACATGTTGGTAAATTGGCTTGTGCATGTGCATGGTGCCATGAAACAGAATTGCATCCCATCCTCACAATGTTCCCAGAGTTCTCTGGAAATTGAAGCTATAAACTTTCAGATCCATGAATCTTCAACATTCCTGACTGTTTCTTAACTTTTTGTTACTCTGACATGCATGGATCTTCAACATTCCTGATTGTTTCTTAAATCCTTGGTACTCTCAGATCTATGGATCCTTAACATTCCTGACTGTTTCTTAACCATTTGGTATTCTCAGATCCATGGATCTTTAACATTTCGTATTGTTTTCCAAAGCTTTCATACACTCAGATCCATGGATTTTCAACATTCCTGATTGTTTTGTTTCCTGACTCTTTGGTACTCTCAGATCCATGGATCTTCTACATTCCTGACTGTTTCCCAAGTGAAAATCTTATACAATCTTACAACAAAAATATTTGAAGAGGCAGACTGCATTGAGGTCAGTCATTGCTTTGTTAGGAGTAGGGGCATAATGCAAGAGCACCAGCTGTATCATCTTTCTGCTGCTCCAAATATTTGTATATGTATTCGGATGTAAACCAGAAGTGCCCGTGGCCGAGATCGGAAGGATTTTTTGCCTTCTTTTCGTTTAATTGAAATATGAACTCCACCACCATATCCCCCGAAACACTGAAAAAACATGTACAAATGGCAGCAGTGTCAATACTGTGTGGAAAGTCTGAGTCTGATATTTCCTCATACATCATTTTAACTCCTAATTGTTCTCAATTGCCTGGAATTTTTAAAAAATCCTGTTTGTGCAGTTATTGTTTTTGCTTTGACTAGCCCATGATATTGTAATAAATTGAGTTGCTTGCAGTTTACAAAAATTTAAGCAAACTATTTACCTATTTTGACCCCCCCCCAAATTGTCATCTTCTATTTTCATATCTTATCTCCTTCTATCTATTTTTATATGAGAACATTAAAACTATCTGTTCATTGTGAATAATGTATGTCTTAGGTTACCTCCCCAGCAAGGATCAAGAGGAATCTTCTCTTCAGACGGGGAGAAACGAACAAGTAAACAACATCTAAAACAATTACAAGACTTGGGATGATGCCAGGTGTATTGACACCACTTACACTTGCATTGATTTTCGGTGACAGTCCAGCACTTTGTAAGAATTCATGTGAAAACTAAAGAACTTTCTCAAACCACTGATGCAGCAGGATTTTTTGGCACAAGACCCATTTAATCCAACAGGAAAATGTGTCGGAGAAAGACAACCAGGAAATGCAAGAGTAAGTGGAAAGACCTTGTACTGAAAAGAATAGTGGAGCAAATACAGACATTATGTTTAACTACATTTTCCAGCAGAAAGATGGTCCATTTTAGGTTGTTAAGGTCACCATAAAGGTTTTATATACATATATGTGTGTGTGTGTGTGTGTGTGTGTGTGTGTAAATAAATCAAACAGAATAAACTGACCCAACAATTAACATTTACAAATCTTACAATGCTAATACAACATAAAATATAGGAACCAATCATATTTGAGTAAATGCAAATGAAGGCTAGAAAAAGACCAATTTACAAGGGGAAGGACAATGTATGATAAAAAAAAAAAATAGCATTAACACTATGCTGAACATGTCATGGGTTGAAGCTTTCTACAATCTTACATGTCTCAGAGGAAAATACAGTTACTGGTCACTTTATTAGGAACCCCTGCACACCTGTTCATTCATACAATTAAAACTGTCCAGTTTGTTTAAAGTAGCCTCAAAGTTTTGTTTCTTAGCTGACAGGAGTGGAACCTGATGTTGTCTTCTGTTGTTGTAGCCCATCACCTCCACAAGTTAGCCTTAGTCTTAGATGGAACCATTCTGGTTGTTCTCTTCTGTCTTGATTTCCCTGTAACCCTCTTTGCTTATGCTGTGATCTGCATACTATTTTCCTGAGGTAATTTCAAATACTATGCAATTCCTTTCTCACCAACATGACAAGCTGCCTTTTTAGACAGAGAAACGGACTCAGAGAAACAGGGGTGTCAGTAAATGACAGAGTATAACTGCTATAACAGTTATAAGTCATAACAGGTATCATATTGCTTTGTGGCTGTTCAAAACATTAAAAAAGAATAAAACACTTCAGGATGTGCTGAAGGAAAATAATGATTCATTGAGTAATTCTAAGGGTTTTAATCCATATTAATATGAGTGAATCAGCTGAGCCAGATTTAATATGTCAGAAATAAAGCACAATCCAATGCAGGTGGTGTGAAGCAGTAAGGTCAATGTGCTCTTGACAGTTTTTAAAGAACACTTTCCGTAACTTTCCGGTCTATTTATTTCTTTTCAGTAATTCCTTTTTATCTATGGCAGTGGTAGAAAATCACGGCATGGAGCTTGTGCTAATTTCCCTCCAACACTTTCCACTCATCAAACACATTCAATGAAGAAGATAGACAATGGCATTTACACAGGGACCTGCTTTTTCACCCACTGAGAATCGGCAACAGTTCTGCAGCCCACGTTGCCCTTCACTCCCACATGCACACAATGTTGGTTTTTCCAGTCGACCGGAAGGATGGTGAGTCTGAAGACGGAGAGACAGCCAGCGAATGGTGCTTTCTCCGCTGACGTGTTAAACACCTAGGAAACATGAACACTATGTTCCAGCTGTAAACATGATTTATACCACCCAGGAAGATGGACGGATGATACAGGGGCAGATTATTTGTTTATGGTATGACACAGTGTTTTGATCATAGGTTCTGTGTGTGTGTGTGTGTGTGTGCATGCTTTGAAAGTGAGTCCTGCTTGAGCTGAAAGATAACAATCAACCTCAACCTCCAAGTCACCTTTTTTCGTCTACACACGTACACACGTACACATGTACATGTACACATGTACACACACATGATAACTGAACATTTCAATTGGACATCCAAATTTCCTGCACATAATAAGAAGAAGGAAACGGCAAGTCCAAAGCAAAGCAATGATGAAGTGATAAGGCATTAGATGAGTGAATTTATAAACGGCATGCTGTGACAGCAATGAAAACAACAATTGTTTGTCTTGTAACAAAAGCATAATTATTGTTTGCTGTTTTGGTTTGAATGATATTGTCATATTGCTAAAAAATTTTGATATTTTAAAATACTTTTTTGGAACATCCATAATGTCAAGGGTGTTGAACAGCAAAACACAAGTCAGCATATGTTAAGCCGGACTTTCACTTTAATTTAAGCTTGCATTCATTTTGTTTTCCAACCAGGCAATGCTCCAGTAATTGTCACCATTATAGTCATGATGCATCATGCACGCTGTAATGCAACCTCTATCTCTCTCTCGCTCGCTCCCTTTCACCCACACACACAAACATAAATCTTTTATATACACAGGACATGCAACTCACATGTCTGTGCACATGCACTTTAGGTTTGAGGCTCAGTAAAGCACACAGACTGGAAGTCTCACACCCAACCCAAACACCCACACACACACATAATAGGTCTGTAACGCCACATGCATTAAAAAAAATAAATAAATAGAGGAAAAAAAGTAAAGAAAAAAATCACTGCATTTTAAGTGTCCACAGAGATCCTAGAGACACACCCCGTACACAGGATGATATTCCGTCGGGGGTCACATTGTTCAGTCAGGAGAGAAGAAGCCTCAGTCACTTCACCAGCAAATGTTACTGGGAAAAGTGTTGTGAATACATCTTATAATTTTATAACTTGTATGTTAAAGTTGCAATGTTATCAGCCAAATATGACACGTTGTTCACATGCTCAAGCCCATATAGATTACATAACAGTGTAATTACCATCATTACACATCTGTAATAAACCATTTCACCATTATATATAATAAAAGTAGTGTATAAATAGCGGTGCACTGCTTCTTCTGCCTTTTTTTTTTTTTAAATAAAACTCTGATTGTGATTGCCTTCTTCCTGAAATAAATGTCTCTGGTCATGAGACCAATTACACCACCCACATAAGAATTTGAAGATGAAATCAAGGCAACATATAATTCATTTGCAGTTAGATTTTCTGGGGAAAATTGCCTTTTTGCATTTGTATGGCATGTTCTTTAACAACATATCTTAATATATTTCTTAAAAAATAAAAAAAGGGTTCTCAGAAGTCAGGGTGGGGGATTTTTTTTCTGGAAGAACAATACAAATGTGAGCTTAAAGCTAGGACAGAACTTTTTTTCTTTTCTTTTTTTTAAACTGAAAAACCTTTGGGGAATTCAATGGGGATCTGAACACACTAATCTGCAGAAGACAGATATATAAGCCATTTCTATTTAAAACCTTTTTGAAGGGGGTACATTGGATTGCCTTTTAATGCCACATGAAAGATGTAAGAGCACGAAATAGACCCAAAGAATAAAATCAGAAATGAAAACTAGCTCAGGAGAATAAAAACTAAGTTGCAGGAACTAAGTGCAATAACTTGTCACATGACACAGATTTTCCTGGTAACCCTGATGGAAAGTAAAATAAATAAATAAATATTATTATATAATTATTACCATCATTATTATTATTATTATTATTATTATTATTATTATTATTATTATTATTATTGTTGTTGTAGTTGTTGTTGTTGTAGTTTATTCACAAATAAAATATTAGATTACATTTTTAGCATTTCGATTATGAATTACGATTATTTATATTGTGCACAAATGTTCTTATAAGGAGGCAAAGTACCAGTGTGGCTTATTTATTTATATATTTCTTTTTATATTTATATATTTATAATATCACTAAGTTCATAAGGACTGGATTGTTTACCTCTCCGCTGGCTAGCAGATGACGTCAGGACACACCCCTAAACGTGAACGCTGGTGTAGTCAGTGGAGTTCCATTCGCCCAATCCGAATGGAGCTGTCATTCTGGCGGACCAATCCGCGACGAGGGCATTCACAGCGGTCGTTTGTGATTGGCTGTCGGTGAGAGAGGGCATGCAAACACGCAGCGTTGCTGAGCCGAAGGGCGGGGCATAGCTGAGTCGATGATGTCCACCTCCTTGGTGGTTGACGAGTAGAGAAAAAAATTACATCTATATATGTATATACACCCATTTTGTGTGGAATTAACGTTGAGTTTTGAAGTGAAGACCAGTATTTGGATGGTTCGAAAGTCAACTCGGATCTCCCCTGGTAACGTACACTTTTATTCTGCTCTAGTTTGTTTTTTTCATGGAAAAACGTTTTGACCGAGTGAGTTTGGCGTGTGGCGGAGCTCCCAGTGCAGTTCTGCTAAACGGCTAGCCATGCTGACACACATAAACACTGCTAATGTCCACACTTGCACACTACTGCACTCCGTAGTATGGTAGAATAGTACGGGGATTACACGGACGTAGTGTTAGTGTATACTGTTTAGTACGGTAGTGAGCCGTTAACAGAGCAGGGAGCGCGTTAGTTTCGTTACTGCTACAGACGAAATGCGCCAAGAAACTTGTCCTAGTTTTTCCTTTTTTTGGTCGAGATTTGCTAGCTTTTCTGTTGCACAAGACAAGGATAAAAGTCCAACTAATCTCTTAAAACACACAAAAATGGACGTGCTGCACAGAAGTACATCGTTTTTTTTAGGTTCCAAGTTAGCTAGTTTTGATTTGCTAATTAATCCGAGTTATGTGTAAACAGTGATGTACAGCAAGTAAGAAAGTCTTATTTCTTTATAAATATGTTTGGAAAACTTTCACTGAGTTGCCTGGATATATTTTGGCAACCAGGAGCGGTAGGTTCAGCAGCTGCAGGTATGACAGAGGCAGACAGGGAGAGGAGAGGAGAGGAGAGGAGAGCGGTGCAGCGGGGCTTCTGCGGGGCTTCATCCCAAACGGACCCCTAATCCCTTCCCCAAGTGCACTCTCAGTGGTGTGAAGTAATCTTCTGGATACCATTCAGTAGTGCACTTGATGTCCTATAGCGAGCTATTTGGAAATTAGCCATGTTTTCTGCACGTGTGGGCTTTGGGTGTTTCTGAAAATATTGTTTTTTTGTTGTTGTTGTTTTCTTTTTTTAAGTTTAAGTTTATATTAAGTAATATAAATGAAATCAGTTGTTATTGCATTTCGTTTGGATGAATGGTAAAAATAAAGTGAAATGTGGTTACAGTCGATACCACTGTTGGTTACATATTTATTTATTTATTTATTTATAAAAAAGGACCAAACATTGCAGTAACTGATAGATAATTAGAAATAAACCACTTAAATACATAACTGAATTTTTTTTTTAAAGAAATATGAATGTATCAGTATTTACACTTTATTCTAATAAAACATGTTAAATACTTTTTAACATTACTAATAATATTAAATACAAAAAAATGTTAAGAAAAGCTAAAATAAAAGCTAAAAAATAAATACAACTTAAAAATTTTTTTTTTCAAAATAATCTTATTTTCTTCTTCAACATTGCCGTGATGAAAAAAGTCCCCTTTACAAAAAAATGTAATGCAGCCAAGTTAGTGGAAAAGCTGGTGTTTTTCAGCAGAAAAAAAAAAAGCTTAAAAAATCATATTTTTTCATAATGATGCAATTATATATATTTGCATATACATTCTATATTATATATATATATATATATATATATATATATATATATATATATATATATTTATATATAGTATAATAAAAAGTTTGATCGAACTAGAACTAGATTTGATAAGATGCTATCGTTCACCTTTTCTGTAGCAATGATATAAACGTTTAGTTACATATATATATATGTAGTTTGCTCTGACGTCCTCAGATACGGATCGTCTCCATCCTCGAGGGCACGTCTGACGTAATCGACTCTGGTCACGTGACCGATTACACCACCCACGTAGCACCTTACCTAGGAAACACACCGCAACACAAACCTGCAGTTTAGTCCACAGCTGATAACTTTCTAGGGGAAAACAACTTTTCAGTGTGTTTCTGTTAAAACGTTAAATTAAGCCTTGTGAAATAAATCTGTAAACCTGCTCTAAAGCTATCTTCATCAAGCTCTAGTTATGGTCCTGGAAATTTGATGACTTTTAATTCCTCTGATTAAAAGTACTAACAATGTTCTCGTGTTAAATACCGTTAAACCTCATTGTGGGGCTTTTTATTTTTTCTGGATGTACGAATATATTTGGAATGGTATTAAATGTGAAATTTTTCACCTATTAAATCTTTTTTTTTTAAATCTCCAGTAGTGAATCAGTAGCTGAAGTTTGGCAGGAACAGAAAACACGTGCATGTGGATCATATAACCTGGATACTGCAGTGCTGTTGAATTCTCAATTCTGATTGGTCAGATGATGTTTATTACATATTCATGTATGAGTATACCATACGTTCCGTCATCATTTCTATAGTAACAGCTCGAACACAGGGACTTGTACTGCCAACTTCCTGTGGTATAAGAGGAATAAACCACTTCAGGACATTCTCTTATCGGAAAACAGTGGTGACTGTAAAAGCACTAAACTCCAATAACAGCATGCCGCCAAGTAAGTAGCTTATAATATGAAGATATCATATCAATATCGAAATAAATGATGTCACACTATACTTTGCTTTTATGAGATAAGTGTTTTTTTTTTTTAAATAATTAAGCTACAAACTCTTCAGATGTTGTAAAAAACTTTATTATTTTTAAATTTTTTTTTTAAATGATTTTAAATTCTTTTCTCCTTTTCATTATTCAGCCATTTATTTAAAAAAAAATGTAAAAATTTGTAAAAAAAAAAAAAAAAAAAAAATCTAGACATTATATAATCAGTGTTTTTTTGGTTTTTTTTTTTGTTGATTTTGCGAGTGTACCTCACCTCCACAACGTGATGCGTATCACGTCTTGCAAAAAAAAAATCTGCCTCTTTTTATAGAAGTGCAGCAAAGACAATGAAGCTGTGATTGCAGCTTGAATCTCTCACTAAAGCTTTGTGAAGAGAAGGAGGAGTTTCACCCGGTCGGCACATGGACCGTTTGTTTGTGAAGCAGCATGCAGTAACCTATGATCCCTGTGATATAACTCTGCTTGTTTGCATCGCCACAAGTTTGTACTGAGAACAACACACAGACGTATGTACTCGGATGCAGTAACGTAAATTGTGAACTTTTTCGAATTTCTGGAGCTGTTAAAGTGAAGCGAGCGTGCAGACGTTAACAGGACCCAGCGTGGGCTTGGGTGCAGTTCTGGCCCTGGCCGAGCAGCAGAGGATGTGGCAGCGCTGGCATTACTCACACTCCTTAACCTGCATTTACACACTGATTCAAATCTGAATTCCTTGCCCGATGTGTATCAGATCTTTTTCCTGGAAGCAGGAAGCAATTAGCTCTAATCAGGCCATTCCTCTTCTAACCGGAATTCATTTCTTTAGAGTCTTTTATGCAAACTTTCACCACATGTTCGATAGCGTGGTTCAATCTATAAACCTCAGCAAGGGTCTGTGTACAGAAAGGAAATTTGATTTGATTTGAACGTTTTACCGTCTTGTTTAAACGAATAGCCTTAAGACTCGAGAGCGGAACAAAAGAGTTGAGACGGGAGTCACGTTTCCTGGCTTTCAGTACCGATCCAGTTCAAGCTGAAATAACAGCATGAAGTAAAAACATAAAAATGTTTAAAAAAAAATGGATGAAATTCTTAAGAATGCACAACAGAAACAGAGTAGAGATGTCACAGTTTTACTTTCCTGATAATAAGCAATATTTGATATTGTAAAAAAAACAAACAAAACCAAAACAAAACATTTTTTTAATGAAAAATGCAGGATTCACTTGAACAAATAAATAAAAAATAATAATAAAATTTAATAAAAACCTATTTTAACAACCGAAAATATGCAATCAGGTCTATTTATATATAAACTTTTTCAATTAAAAAGTGTAATTTTTTAACTGTTTGCTACAGGATTTTTCTTTTTTCCCTCTGATGTCTCCTCCACCCCTTTGTCCTGCTCCACCAATCCTGGGTATTAGCTTGAAACTGTCTTTACACAGCAATTAGTTTGCGCTATCATTTTTATTTATTTTCTTCTTATATCTCTTGCTTTTATAAAATCAGTTTTCTGTGAAAAGAACAGCTTTCATTCGCAAGAGAAACACATCTGAGTCACACACCTTTTATATCGAATACACAAAGTTTCACACACAGGAATGACCTCTAAAAGAGCTGCAAGCGTTTATTATTTGGATTGACTAATCTCTCTGAAGCTCTCTCAGTGAAATAAGAGCACATTTGCTGTGAATCATATTTAAAAAAAAACAAAACATATTTTTGCATTTTTGTACAAATGGATTTTGTGATTCAGGACATGGTCAGTCTCATACAGTCAGTTAAGTAAGAAGTAAAAACAGGAAAATAATCAATGATGCAGCGGTGTGATGAGTTCTAACACGAAGAACGTGTTTTAGTCTGATTATACCACAACACTGCCAACGGTTGCCAAAGAATGACATACAGCTGTACTATTGTTTTTTATTTTGTTTATAGTTACTTAGTTCAAGAAACAAGCTATTTCCTGTTGTTACTTATTATAGCAGCTATAAATCTCTGGAAGCAAAGCACAAGTATTCCAAAGTGCTGATACTGGAGACTCCTTACAATGTCCGCTCGAAATGAACATCTTGTCATAGCTGACAGTTGTACCTTTGTAAGTTAGAACTAAAAAAATATAATAATAAAAATTTGTTTTATTATTAGTACAAACTTTTCAGATGGGGCTACAGGCAGAGATGCTGTTATAGGAAATGAATCAGAGCCTTGTGACCAATCAGAATAGAGAATTCGTCATTTTTCTATCGTCATGGTGATGCTTTCTCAATAGAGGAATATCTGAAAGGATGCCACGATTTATACACCAGATCTCCTGATCTCATGCTTCACTACAAATATCATAATATTATATGGTCAGAAATGAAGAATTAACAGTTGAGTATATTAACTCATTATGGTAATTATGGTGATAGTTTTTTTTTTTTGACACATGAAGCCAATTATCTTTTTAAACTGTGATGTCACAGAGCAGTGTACCTCGCACTGAGAAAAGCATTATCCACCCTTTTCTCCGGTTAGTGTCATTCTGATTGACAAGGGAGAGTGATGGGAGTTCTGGCCCCGCCCACTCAGAGTGCTTGCTTAAAAACCTGCTCATGAATAGCCATTACTTTCGAACCCATGAACTCTGCTCGCAAGCTTTATTTATCTTCTTGTCATTGATTTTAGCATGTTTTTTGCCCTGTTGTATCTTTCAGGAGCGGATTAGTCATAAGATTGTTGGTGATTATGTTACAGGACTCATCAGGATACCCTGGAAAAACTCTTTCACATCTCCAGGGGTTGGGGATTCAGACGCTGCCTCCTCCCTGTGGGGCTTCCTCCGGGGGGCCCCTGGTTTCTTTCCCCAGTTCATAGATAGGCTGATTGGCATCACTAAATTGTAGTGTGTGAGTGTGATGGGCTGGTACCCCGTGAAGGGTGTCCACTTCCTGGAGTCCTCTGCAATATACTTGAGGTTCCCATTGACCCTGTGTAGGATAATTGCTACAGAATATGGATGGATGAAATAACATATTCTCAGAACTGTAGAGATTCTTATTCGAGAACTTTCCACCCCAGAACACACTAGTCCAATTTGACAATTTGATTTCTACCTTTGTAAGAAATTTAAAAATGTCTTAGGTCCCTGGCTTTGCTTCACAGACCTCATTTTAAGAACCGCAGGTATAGAGGTCTGTGGCCTGCGCTGTAGGTGTTTATGCTTGCGGTTTGCTTGTGTGACTTGATCCCGGATAAAGATTTTTTTTTATTAAATTCAGCGTGGTTTATTAAAATCTCACTGTGTGTACTGTACGTTATAGTGTAAATACTTGTGGCCCCTGTTACTACAAAACATGCTGTTGCATTTACAATGTGCTCATTAGACTTTTTTTTTTTATTTTGAGCACATTATATCCAAACATTCCACGTGGAGGACCTCCCGTATTCCCTGGAGATGCCAGGATAACACCATGTTTTGCCTGACTGTTTTGCATCTTCCCGTTACTAATTAGCCTAGCATGTGACAGCATCAAGCAGAGCTCCTCACTCCTCACTCCTTCCTCTGATGGGGTACTGGTAATGTTTTTTTTTTTTTTTTTTTAAATCCCTAAATGTGTTTTATGATGGTGGGCCTCCAGACGTGCCCTGTAGTAGGTGACTTTATGAAAAGGGCTTAATGGCTTCCACATGGAAAGAGCAGCTATTTGCGGGATTGTGTAAGTGGAGGCTTGGTGTTGGTATGGCGCTAAAAAAGAAAAGAAGGAAACTTGAGTTTGGGGGATGAGGTCACAAGTTGGGATGCTGCACTGCAACAAAGCAAACGCCAGATATTACATGTGTCCAAGGTTTATACTTTGTTATGTAACTGCAGTCCAGTTTGTTTTTGAAGTATCTGAACTATCCTTAAATCTTTCTTTCACATTTTGAGAAAGAATGTTTTGAACATCACTCCATTTCACTAGACTGTAATCATGCTACAACATCCCAAAGATGCCTCACTGGACTCAGGTCTCATCCCTGGGGAGGTATTTGACTGATTATCAGGCCATGCATCTAGTCTGAGCCTCAAGATGAGACTCAAGATGAGCAATTTGTGGCCTTGTGGTCAGCAGTAATACTCAATAGGTACTAGTATTGGTAAGGGGTTATATGTGTATATAAATAAAAAAATAACCACACCATTACACCAACCCCACAAGCCTGAACTGTTAACAAAGCAGGTTGGATTCATGCTATTGATGCTAATGCCAAATTCTACCCTATAAGACGGATCAGACCAATCATCAAATGTCCATTTCAGGTGGACTTGTACCCACTGTATAGCCACTCCTGGCTTTTTGGCTGTCAGGAGTAGAACCTGATATGGTTCCCCCTCAGAAGTGTTCTCGGCACTATTAATGCCTACCTACCCAGGTCAAAGGATGAACTCTGAAATGCTTTTCAGATCACCACATCGATGCCACTCCTAAGTTAAGGGGTTTGCTATTTTTATTTAATTACTCTCGTAGGAATAGGGCTTCTTGCAGAACTGAAATATCGACATCAATGCCTTCCCTAGGTTGATGCTTTTCATCACGGTTGTACAGAGTGGTGCTCAAAGCACTGATGGTTCTATTGATGCAACCCCTGAATTAAGCTAAGTTAACTACTCTAAAGTTAAGATCTTAATTATTGGCATCAATGCCCTACCTAGGGTAAAGTGTGCAATCTGAGATGCTTTTCAGCTCTTTATGTTTGTGCTCAAGTGTTGTGTTCGTAGCCTTGACTTATCTGCCTCGATGCAACGCCTGGTGATTTCCAGTGGCTAGAATCCTGCACTCTCACTACAGCAGTCCAGGCTTAGTTCCCCAGCCACTGGGTTGCACAAGCCAGTGCTGGTCCCAAGGTTTGATCTGGTATCAAGCCTGTGCTACATCAAATATGTGGATCATACAGATGTGGCGAAACCTAATAATGTGAATTATTGACATTGATGCCTTTCCTATGTTCATTTGATGCTTTTCAGCTCAGCATGGTTGTAAAGCATGAGTGGTGCTCGCAGAACTCGCAGGTTATGCTGTGCATACTGGGATGCTTTTCAGCTCACCACCAAAGCCTTCCAGTGAGTTAGAAACCAGTCTGGCTCTTCTGATTTGACAGAATCTCATAGACAGGGGGTTCATTTTAAAAGACATTTTAATAATTTGCCTCAGCAGCTTTATGCTTTACTCGTCAAGTCGTTAGCGCATCTTTTATAAGGTCCACACATAAGAACAGGCATGTTTCCCTAAATTTTTCCCCCCAAAAAAGACTTTTACAGTAAGATGAGTCACAAAGCATCAGATTTAATGGCTACATAGTCATCAGTTTGAAATAAGTTAGTAATTTTGTTGGACACAAGATGGGCATTTCACATGAAAACGAAACCAGTTAGGGAGTTGTCAGGAACCACAGCATTTTTGTGCCATGAATCAAACGGAAAAAACACCTCGGTTTGCACGCACGCCGGGAGAGGGTTTGAATGAATCCTTGCTAAAAGTGGCCAGAGTTGAACACTGTTTAAAGGATGAGTGGTGCCACGGATCAGTAGTCAGTACTAACGCAGTGTGTGGTCTGCTGGAACACGGGTACACACACCAGTGTACGCTCCCTGTCCCGACTAGGCTGTTTGGTTTTTTTCTGCTGTTCATGATGCATATTGTTGTTGTAATAAATTGTGTGTTTTGTGTTTTGATACAACCGTGCTGAACGTCCCCAGTGTGAAATGGTGTGTTTTTCTGGTCGTGCGTTTTTTTCCTGTCACAGTGATTGAGATGAAGTTGTTTTTGTGTTGCTGCGAGACGTTAGATGTGGAGCAGTGCTTGAGGAGGAGAGTCTCCCCGCTGTGTGTGTCCTCGCCGCTGCAGGTGTTCTGTAGACGCTTCCCAACTTTATAGCCAGACAGAGTTCATCTTGCGGACGAGAGCGAGACTCTCTCTCTCTTTTTCTCTCTGTCTTCCTCTCTCTCTCTCTCTCTCTCTCTCTCTCCATCTGTCTGTGGTTTCACTTAAGTCTTCATTTCTCTCTTACCTCTTTTTTCCTCTCTTTTTTTTCTTTATCGTCCCTTATTTTTTCTCCGCATTGACTTTATCTTAATTTTCTTTGCTCTTTAACCTTGTCCTCCGTCCTTTTCTTCACTCCTCTTTCTCTTATCTCATTCTTTCCGTCTGCCTCTACCCCTGCATCTCATGGTTCCTTTTCTGTTCTGTTCCTTTTTTTTTTCTTTACTCCCTCATTCCTCCTCCTGCTCATTCAGATGCACTGATTGCTCACTTACACACACTAGCCTTTCTTTTTTCTTTCTCTCTGTCTCTCTCTTTTTTTAAAAAAACATTTATTTTTCATTCATTATAAACAGTAAAAAAAAGATTTATATTGTTTTGTTTATTTCTTTATTTTTTTCTCACACGCCATTGTGACTTTGTTTATTTTGTTCTCTCTGTAATTGTCACGCTTCTTTGTTGGTTCTTCTTTGTGTTTATTTTCTTTCTTTTCCTTCTTTCTTTCTTATAAAATTTCATTCCATTTTTTCACAAGATTTTCTCTCTCTCTTTCTCTCTCTCTCGCTCTCTTTCTCTCTCTCTCTCTCTCTCTCTCTTTAAAAGAATTAATTTCTCATTCATTTTAAAGTTATTTTTCCCACATACCCCATCAGATCATTCTATCTTTCTTTCTTTGTTTCTTTCATTCCTCATTCTCTGTTTCTTTCTATAATGTCTCATTTTCCTCCCCTACACCACCACACCCTCTCTCTTTCTCTCTCTCTCTCTCTCTCTCTCTCTCTCGCTCTCTCTCTCTCTCTCTCTCTCTCTCTCTCTCTCTCTGTGCGGCTCTGTGCCAGGGTGTTATTCATGTGGCGGAATGAGTAGGCTGGATTGAAGGGCGAAGGCAAGCAGTGCAGCTTCGTTCTGATTGGCCAGCAGGTGACGAGCCCCCAAACTCTGCCCCTCCCCTTCCTGTTTCTGTGCTGCAGGCGTCTGTCATCTTATTCCATTATTATCTCTCTCTCTCTCTCTCTCTCTCTCTCTCTCTCTCTCTCTCTAACACACACACGCACATACACGCATACACACACACACACAAACACACAGACACACACTGTCACACCACACACATACCACAAACACACACACTCAGACACACACCACACACACTTAGACGAACACCCCCCACACACATACTCAGACACACACCACACACACACACACACCACAAACACATACACACACCACACACACACACTTAGACACACACACTCAGACACACACCCCTTTTATTCTGCAGAGTAGCTGCTGAGTCTTATGGAATCCGCTGGAGGTTTAGAGCAGGGTGGTGCTGTGTACATGATGGAGCATGTTGGCCAATTTACAAGTTTCTACTCTTCTCCTCTCTTCTCCTCTCTTTTCCTCTCTTCTTTGCACAGCTCCCCCCTCTGCCTTTCTTTCTCTCTGTATTTTTGGCTCATTTTCTTTCTTCCTCTTACTTTTTCTCCCTCTCTTTGTCTCACTCTCCTCATCTTTCTTTCTCTCTGTATCACTTTACAGTCTTCCTTTCTCTCTCTCTCTCTCTAGCCATCTCTTTTTTCTCTCTCTCTCTCTCTCTCTCTCTCTCTCTCTCTCTCTCTCACTTTCTCTGTCCTTCTGTTACGTTCTTCCCATCTCTCTCTCTCTCTCTCTCTGTCCATCTTTCTGCCCCACCTTTCATGTCTCTCTCTCTCTCTCTCTCTCTCTCTCTCTCTCTCTCTCTCTCTCTCTCTCTCTCTGTCTTTCCACCTTGCTCCTGCATCATCTTTTCCTGTCCAGGGCACCAGTCCCACACGTTCTCCACCCTTTCTGCGGCATTTTTCATTATTTTATTATCGTTTTTCTGTCTCAGTCTGTTCTCTCTCTCTCTCTCTTCTCTGAGCATGCATTCCTATACATCTCTGTCATTGTGTTTTGCTTTTTGGGTCGCCGTCTGTCTTTCTGCGTCTGGTAATAAAATGACGCAGAATTCCCCAGCTCTTATTTTAATCATGGATGTTTTTTTTCTCTCTCTCTCTCTCTCTCTCTCTCTCTCTCTCTCTCTCTCACACACACACACACACACTCGCACTCGCACTAACTCACACTAATTCACACTAACTCTGGTTCTGAAGGTGAGACAGTTGAAGGATGCAGACAGAAAGTACCACAAACCCTCACACATCATACTCCCCCTCACCCATTTCCACCAAACTCGATCTGTTCCTCACAGCAATTATCTGAGTGACGTTTCAGTGAAATGAAAATGAAGGATAGTGAATTAATTTGTCTTTCTCCTTCTCAGTCGATGGCTTTAAATGCTTTAAATATCATAACACTTCCTGGTGCTTTGAATGATTGACTTCTTAGACAATATTTACTAGCTGTGTTCTATCTAAAGCTCAGAGACTTGCAGATGATTCACAAGGTGCTGACACTCTTTGATAATTGAGTGGAAAAAAAAAGAAACAAAACTATGTTAAAGCCACAATCAGTGTAGATTTTCTCATTAGGTTACTTTAATTAGGTTCATCCTCAAAATACTATAAATACCAGGGTCCTGTGCAGTCCGTCTGAATATAACACCTTAACACAATTAAAACTAACAGTTTAACACAAAAATAAAACTTTTAAACAGTTAAAATGAATGAAATACAATTTAATTAAATAAATAACAAAGATTTTGCCTTTTAATTCTTACAAATATATTATTTTTTCCCAAATGTAATTTTTCCATTCTGTAATCAAATGTTTTTTTTCCCTTTTTAAATATATTAAAGAAAATAAACTAAAATGTACCCTAAATATATTAAATAAAAAAATTCTAAAATACATCTTAAATGTATTAAAATAGAAAATTCTAAAATGTATCCAAATAATTGTTTAACATTTTAAAATGTTTTAAATATGTTAAATAAAATTTCCACAATATAATCTTAAATAATTAAATGAAAGTTCTAAAATTTATCATAAGTTTATGTAAAAAAAAAACCTTAAATATATAAAATATTATATTAAATATAAAATATTTTTTGTAATGTTTAAAATTTATCCTAAATATCTTTAATATATGAAATTTAGAAATATTGGTATTATAAATTTCACTTATAAATGTATACATTTGTATACTTTAAGTAATTTAAATATATATTCTTAGATTTATTCTTTTTCCTTTTTTATCAAAGTCAAGTTGTTTTATTAAGAATCCTATGTACAAAACATTTTTATAATGGAAACAGTGGCTCCTGTGAGGTGCTCATGGTACGCAGTGGTTAGTATGTTCCTAAAGTTGTCCAAAGAAGCACAACTGGTGAGCCAGCAACAGGGTCACTGACACCAAAGACGCATTGAGTCTGTGTATGGGGAGCGAAGGCTAGCCATCTGATCCGATCCCACAGATTGGATCCTTACTGTAGCGCAGATTGTTGAAAGCATTCCTGCTGGCTCTGATGGGGGACACAGTGCGTAGCCACAGACTCTTCAGAGTGTCCATACTGACCCAGTGTCTACTGCCAAAATGTCAATCACCTGATGTTTCGAATATTTAATCTCCATAGAGATGGAGAGTTTTTTTGTCCCCAGTCTGATATCAGATAGTTGTATTATGACATGGTACATAAAAAAGGCTTATAGAGAATATTTAACACTTTAAATAAATGTTTTACCTGTGTAAACTTGGTCATCACAATTCTGCTTGTTGCAGTCATGAATAAGTCCAGCAATATTTAATCGATGCAGTGTTGTTTTACTCGACCTAATTCCTAACGCTGGTTACACACCAGTCAGAGTGTACAGTCTTTCCCAGGAAAGCTCACACAGTGCAGGGCAGTTAAACAATAAAGCACAGAGGGGGCTCGCTTAATGAAGCAATTTGCAACACCAAGCTATCACAAAAAAAAAAAAAAAAACACAACACCAACAACAACTGCAGTAAGAACCAGGCTGTTAATCTCATGTCCCTCAGGCTACGAGGGCGGGAGCCAAAGCCACAGCGAAAGTGCCAAAGTTATCACCTTTAGATGTGACCGCAGGAGGAGGAAGAGAGCTCTTTGGAGTTTCTGGTGTTGGCCAAGGTTCAGCTTTGTGGCTGATGTGAGAAAGTGTTAACACACCTCTCCTAATGGTTGTTAATGTAGATTAAGGTACAGACAGCAAAGTACATATCAGCTTATCGGTTTAACCTCCGTGATCTGACCTTTAAGCTCTGTGGATCTTGTTGATTGAGCGATGAGGGAGAAAACAAGACAACCTTTACACAGTCAGTGGAAAGTGTCTGTAGGCACAAAATGGCGTCTCTCAGTGCCAGGCCTGATGCTGCCATCAGGTTTATCTCAAACCAGCTTTTTATTCAAATGTTAAAGGTTGGGTTTAATTGTGTATGAGTAATGATATTACTCAGTATGTTCAGAATATAAAAATGTGTTTCTTCTGTATCGTTAGTCCAGAAGACATTTCTGAAAAGATGGATTTCAGACAGTACAGCTGCTTTCTACATTTTTTTTTTTCGGAGAGCCCTTTTAGAATATTTCAACAAATAATTATAGTCTTTAAAAGAAGTACCATCAGTGTTCCTGGTTTAACATCAACACACACACACACACTTTCCTCATTTTGCAGTAGAGGGAAGCGGTAAGTGCAGACTGTGGGATGTTTGGGTCATGGTTATGCAGGTATAATTTTTCCTTATGAATCAGACAGTGAAGAAAAATACTGCAAAAACTTCATCTAATGTCTAAAAATAAAATAGAGGGAAAGTAGCTGCTTCCAGTCAGTTTATAATTCTTAAATAATGATCCATACTGTCTCAGAAAAGTGTATTGTGAAATAATTTTGCACAATATTTCAGATATTATATATATCATATACAGTTGAGATTTTATTACACTATCACACTGCACAGCTCTATTACACTACAGAACTCAATCAGTACAGTAATCAGGACAGAGCCAGTAATTCAGTATAGAACTTAAATTGTTCCAGTATTCAGTATAGAACCAGAAATTTCCCATTAGGATCAATAAAGTGGGATCTTTAAATAAGTTCAGTATTTAGTATAGAAACTTAATCAGTACTGTATTCAGTATAAAAACTCAATCAATACAGTATCCAGTATAATAGAAATAAATCAATAAAGTATTCAATATAATAGAATGGAATGAGTACAATATTCAATACAGAAACAAAATTTCACCATGTGATCAATAATGGGATCTCAAAATAAAGTTCAATAAAATAAAATCTTAAAATAAATTCGGTATGCAGTATAGAAACTAAATCAGTATAGTATTCAGTACAGGATTAAGACAAATACAGCACTGCGGACAGAACCTAAAAACAATTCAGTACCCACCTGATAACAGTTCAGAATTCAGTCCACTTGTTCAGTACAGACTGTAAATTGTTTGAGTATTCAGTACAATGTTCAACACAGTACTCTACACTGTTCAGTGCAGTATTTAGTCCAGTGTTCATCATAATGTTCAGTCCAGTATGCATTACAGAGTTCCTTAAAGTGTTCAGTCCAGTATTCAGTATGGTGTTCAGTCCAGTATTTAGTCCAGTACTAAAAATAGTGTTCATTACAGTGTTTAGTATAGTGTTCAGTCTAGTATTTAGTCAAGTATTCTGTCCACTGTTCATTCCAGTATTTAATATGTATTCAATCCAGTGTTCAGTCCAGTATTCAGTACAGTGTTCAGTCCAGTATTCAGTCCAGTGTTCAGTACAGTATTTAATCTAGTACTCAGTATAGTGTTCATTACAGTGTTTAGTACAGTGTTCAGTCCAGTATTTAGTCCAGTATTCAGTACAGTGTTAATTCCAATATTCAGTGTAGTTGTTTATTACAATGTTTAGTCCAGTATTAAGTACAGTATTCACTTCAGTATTCACTTCAGTATTCAGTCCAGTGTTCAGTATAGTATTCAGTAGAGCCTGCAAGCTGCACCAAGAAATAATTTTTTGTGGCCATGGTCTTTATCAGTGTAACTCACAGTAACTGTTACAGATTCTCTTCTCATGGTACACCAACAAAACACCATGTCACAGCTCACAGCATCACTGTCCTTGCCAAATCCTTTTACTTTCTAAACACTGGACCGCACCGTTCTCTGATACAGGCCCGGCTGCCGGTTTCTCTCTATCTCTCTGATTTGTCTCGCGTGTCACATGTTTAAATAAAGGTAATGCACCTGATCTGTGCTACATTATTCAGCGTCCTGCAGCTCGTCCTCTTTGTCCCGCTTTCGTTCACACATGGGAGGAGTCAGCTGAAATTAAACATAGACATGTTTTTGGCTGATCATTTTTGTGTGTGTATGTATGTGTGTGTGTGTGGGGGGGGTATAAATGCCATCTGCAAATCTTTCTCTTGTCCTCTTTGTCTGGCATGGTGTTCTGCCATGTGTGTGTGTGTGTGTGTGTGTGAGTGAGTGAGTGAGTGAAGACTCTTCATTAGCACTCTTTCTCTCCTTCTGTTTGCTGAGATGGCACACACTGTCTCCAGAGAGAGAAGACCAGCTTGAAAACAAGAGTGTGTGTGTATGTATGAGAGAGAGAGAGAGAGAGAGAGAGAGAAATAAAACAAACACCAGTGAAGTAATGGCATTCGGAACCAACAGCTGTCCAGGCCAAACCACAAACAAACACTTTTTCTCACACACACACTCTCACCTCCCACACAATCGGACATCTGCTTCCTCGCGTTAGCCTGGCCAAGCGAAACTGAGCAAAGCCGCAACATTTACTCAGACACCCCACTTCCTGTTTAAGGCCCAAAGCACCACCAACTGATGCTGCTGTGCTACACACCTCGATACATTCATGGATCACTGACATCTATCCAACATGTCCTTTAGCTTTGTAACAAGCGCTATTCCCTCGAGATGATTCAGAGTTTGCATTTGTTTACATCAAAGCCTCGTCTACACCATGTGACCAAAATCAGAACGTTTATATTAATACGCATGTTGTAATACATGATCATTTTTGTTGTGACCTTACACAAGGCTCATATTTGTCTAACACACAATATTGTTGATGTAAGAAGATAAGGAAGGAGTCTCAAGTGTCAGTGCATTTTCTTTTCCACCAAGATGGAAGAGTTTCTGGTTTTTTGGTAACATGACAATCTGGGGTTTGATGAGTATTAGTGCAACATTAGTGTAACACTATCCAAATGTAATTAGAAATGGATAAAAAGTCAATTTTCTGTCTATTTTTGCAAATGGCTGCGATATGAGAAGAACTGAACACATCAATATGTTCAGGCTTTGGAAAAAATAATCAAATCTGGCAGCAGGTGAGGCTTCATCACACACAACCTTGTCGTTGATTCTTTTCACATAGCAGCATGTCTTGAAGGGTGTTGCTCCGTGCTAAATTTGCAGTCACGACACCACAGTGCACCCGTTTTTAAAGAAGGAGAAATTATAGCCGTCTGTACAGTACAGGGAAAGCGCTTTTGTTTGATGTTTGAACTCATACTTTCCTTCTGGTCAACCATGAACACAAAACAAAACAAATAGTCCAGACATGAAATTTGCTCATCCGGACTAGTAATTTGTCCACCACTGTGTTTGGAAGGAAGTGCACAAGTTGCATAACTTCATAGCCTTGGTGCGTGGGCAAGAATGAGGAGCTGCGCCATAGCCTGTCGGAAATACACAATCAGTGGAGTTTTTAATATAAAACTGTATAGGAAATAGAACTTGTACTCATGCCTTGTGTATTTACTGAGGAAACGTTTGAGTCGAAAGCTTCACTCTGTCATATAGTTGTCCTCACTTGGGCTCCTTCAACAATCCTTGTTCATTTAGCATTAGCGCTACAGATGGACTAGTCTCAGTCTCAGACGTCACACCTATGATCTATTACATGGGGCACACAAAACTGAAAACATTTCAGGAGTTTCAAAGTCGGTTGTATTTTACAGGATTTTCAGGAGACATGTGTGTGGCTTTTTTTTAGCGGTCCACCTACAAACCAAGCCGTCATGACGCTCATGATCGCTTTACTTCCCTCATAGAAGAAGGAAACTGTCATGCTTACAGCTGTGACACCGATCGCTTATGAGGATCAGATGAACTCTAGATTTTCCAAATGATGTGAATTTCATGGGATTCGTTGATTTGCACAATATTCTAAAATGAAATTAATTAACTATGGTTGTCTGTTTTTGTAGGGACTTTAGGGACATTTTCACGCCTCTAAATCTGACTCTGAACAAAAACGAAATGTGACTGGCTGCTTTACATGTCAGTCAGATGCCCTTTTGGGTGGTGCTTAGCCAATAAAAGCTGCCTTGGAATCCAGACCTTCTTGTTTTAACCTCGTATAACATCCATATTCTGTATTAACATGAAGAAAACCACTGGGTTGTAATTACTCTTGATGCGAGATGTGAGACATGATGGATGAGAAGCCGTGTAACGCTTAAGTCAATTCGGGTAATTTGCGTAATCTCTCAGGCTTTAGTTTTAGTGCGCGGGCGTGTAAGTGTATCGTCCGTCTTTTGCTTTTAGGCAAAGAGCTAGCAATTTAGGTAATAACGAGACATCTGTTTGTGATCAAGCTGATGTGCAGTCCTTGTGTCTGTTTCTGTGGGTTTGCGAAAAAAAAGCCTGTGCTATTAAACAGCGAGAATGAGCAGGAAAGGTTATGGTATCGAGTTATGGTAGGAAGAATATACCACACTGCCTGATGATATATTCTGGCTAGGAAGCTAGGCACTTGGAGTTTATCTCGGAATGTATAGCATGCAGCACAATATAATATATAATTTTTGATTTGAACTAAAAAAAAATGTAAGATTTACCTGTTCGAGCTTTGATTCACAAAGTAAGCTACATGCTAGCTAAAGTTACACTCACCAGAGGCAAGAAAGAACTCTGCTATTCACTTGCTAGCTTTATTGTAATTCTCTATAACAAGATGATGATAGGAAAAGAGTTCCATTTTTGCAAGATTGAGGAATTGCCAAAAAGTCGGACTAAAAAATTTTAGGAGCTTTTTTTAGGAGAATTTTACAAGCTTTGTCACTTGTGAAATTGAACTTGTGTTGAGAAACGAGGCTTTTGTGTGCGCGACACATCAAAACGAAAAATTACTAAACAATACAAACAAACACATAACGTCCTCAAGCGAGTATGCACTTGTATCATGCTGAGCTCTCTCTCTTTCAAGGCTGAACAGAAAGAAAATACGGCTGTGGTTTCAAAGGTAAAGCGTTGAAAAGGTGGAAATTGATACAGAGCAAAAGTTTACATCCCATTTTAAATGGGAATCATGGCTTTATTTATCTCCACAAATAAAATATATAGAGTTGTTCCACACCACCAACAAAGATGTGAAAAAGAAGATCAGTGTAAAAACAACATGCCAAAAAAAAATTATATATATATAAAAACAAAACAAAATATAACTATTGTTTATTTAGAGTGTATATTTAAAGGAAATGACACCACATCAAAATAACCCAAGATCATGCAGTATTTGCAGAGCTTTAATAACTCAAATAAAACATTATGCATATAATTTGTAAACAAATTGTGTTAATGCTTTGGCTAAATAACATTCAAATCAGTATTTGGTGGAATAACCCTGATTTGCATGCGTTTTGGCTCCATGCTCTCCACCAGTTTTTCACATTGCTGTTGGGGAACTTTATACCACTCTTTTTGCAAAAAAAGCAAACAGCTCAGCTTTGCTTGATGGTTTGTGACCATCCATCTTCCTCTTGATGACATTCCAGAGGTTTTCAATATATATATGTATATATACATATATATCAATAGGAATATCAATATATATATCAATATATATATCATCAATATTCTCTAAAACATGGGAATAAGGAAAATATCAACCAATCAGAGCGAATGTTTACATCCCCAACTATTTTTGAATGGGAAACATGTCTTTTTTGATCTGTTAATCTCCAGAAATATAATTCCAGTATGCTAAAAAATAAAAGGGTGAGTGCGTATAAAAGTCAGAAATGATAATCCTGGGACAATTAACGTTAAAATGATCCTGTAAATATATCTAACATGTTTCAGGGTGGAGTTTTCCTTTAAAGGAACACGAGGAATTTTGGATTTTGGGTCTGTTGTTGCTGAAAATAATCGGTTAAAGCTCTGAACCTATGTGTCAGGCCGTGCCCAAATAAACCTTCTTGCCTGGTTTTTGTTTACTTTTCACAATACGCACTCCACTCTAACAACGTGACACTAGACCAGAACCTTCCGTCCGTCTCGTACAGTCCGAGTAGCAGCGAAACCCATCAATTAGCCTAGGCTCAAGCGGACAGGATGCGTGTGGCTGAAGAATTTTGGCGTGCTGAAAAAAAGTTTGGTAGCAAACCTACTAAAATCTGTCCTGAGGATATTTTAAGCTTACCACAATCTTGCGGCATTGAAACAGTTTGCAGTTTAGTCTGAATCAATAGCCTTCTTATTCTTCTTATTTATTTATTTGGAATTGATCATTTTGTCAGGTTTGGTTTCACTCTGCTTTGGTTTATATTAACCAGGAAAGGAAAAATGTCAAAAAACGTCCTCGTAAAAAATTGGTGTTTAGATAATTATCCTCATACATATACAGAGAACTCTCTAAACATTGAGAGAGTGAAAATTCTGATAGAATAAAGATGTTTATTTAATATTTAACACATTAAAGGAGTCTCCAGTGTCAGTGCTTTGTAACAGAAAGCACATTGTTCTTCCACAACTGAAAAAATGTCTTTTTGTGGCTTCTTGGAATGATGAGAGAAAAACAAAACACACAGAAATGACTGCTTACAGGAACTAACTCGTTTCCTTACCCTTAAATGTAACCGCAAATGGATAAAACGTGACATTATTTAATTAGTACAAAGTTGCTGTTGGCTAAGAGGAAGGAATAAAACACTTATTATAATTAACAACTGAAAGCTTTATAACACCACACTGCTGATGATTATTTTCCTGTCTTTTATTCTTTTTATTCTTTTATTCTTTTTGCTGTAGATGTTTCTGAATATTGTTTTGCTGGTAGATCATACTTGAAGTTTCATTCTCTCTCTCTCTCTCTCTCTCTCTCTCTCTCTCTCCACTACACAAACACATACACACAGGCTATAATGCATAGACACTACACATGCACTATTAATGCACTATTAAAGCACACTGTTTTGTACAGATGTATTTCCTTCATGTACATAAAAGGTGTCTGCAAAGAACAACAACAAAACTGTGAAAACCTCTGGGCTTCAGCTCATTATTTCCCAGAACAGTTTCATTGTGACAATCTCAGTGAGTATGTCGAACACACCCTCCTCCAAGCATGCACAATGTGCCTTATCTTACAGGTTTCACCTTCAGCCTCGATCTCTGCTGCACCAGAAAACTTTTTTACTTTCTTTTACTTTCTGCAGCACTCCCCCTTTCTCTCTTTCTCTCTCACCACACACACACACACACACACTCAGAGACATAATGGACTCCTGCAGCACAGTGGAAAATGATCAATTAGTGTGGGCTGAATTGGCAAGGTTGTCATAACAACAGAGAAAACAGTAAGCATCTTGTGTTTGTAAAGCAACAGCAAAACACTCCGTAGATCCTGATGTTCATTATTAACTGAAACACTGCAAAAAAAACACTTGTTAGATTTTTCGTACACCTCCACACTCCGGTTATTGAGAGGATCTGTGCTGGGAAGCTGTCGAGCACGCGTCTGTTCACGGTGAAAACGCGGTGAAGTGTCAAACACTTAAGCCAGTCTAGTGGCCTTGGCTTGAACTCTGCAGTCCGCACTCTGTCCCGTTCACGTCTCTTTGTTCGCGTGCAGCTCATTTTCAGTGCTTTACTAGCTGCTCTAATAAACCCCCAGATGAAGCAGTGATCACTTCGGCGGGCTAAATGGTCCATTTTGGCTGCGAGTGCATGCTTTCTCTCCTTCTCGTCTGGTGTTAATTGCTAGAAGGGCTCTTAGGTTTAGGATTAGCTCTTGATTTTGATGTTCACGCCAGTGTGCAGCTCAGCGCTTCACTTGTGATTGTTCACGCAGCTTATTGTAGTGTGTTTAACTTTTTCTGTTGATCTGATATCCGTGGAAGATCACATGCTTTCATGATTGACTGTAGCATCAGTGAGTAAATTTAAATTTCAGAGTTTCCTCTGTTTCTCACCAACAACTTTGGTTGCTCAGGGCGTCCATGTTTTTTTTTCTTTTATTTCACTGGAATGCGTTTAGATCTGTAACTATTTATAGTGTGTGTTTCACTCCTAAATGGGGGATCCCTTGTTTCAGTTTTTCTCCAAAGCGGTTTGTTTGGAGCTCCATGACGGTCTGCTTGACTTCCAGTGAACGTATTTGTAGCTTTTCCAACAAAGCAAGCAGAAGTCGACTGAAGCCTTGTTTCTTTTGTCCTCTGGTTGTCATTAGCAGTCATCAAGTCCCCAGTATGGCAACATTTTCCTTTCTCAGTGTCTGATGACGCCCCAACAAGCCTCCCCCACCCTACCCCCCGATTTAAAACAGGCAGCACAACGGGCACGCATGGAGGCTAGCCGAAGAAAACGAACGTCAGTGAAGAAGTTTATTACAGGGCTGTTCTGCTCATGTAACCGCAATCACGGCCAAACTGGGGCTCAGTTATAGGAGCACAATTGTCGATTATCCGGCTTTATAACCATTTCATGCTACAAGAAGAGAGTTACATGACAGCATTGCGAGATGGGATACACCGTATGATGAACGCTAGTGAACTTGTGCACCGACGACAAGCAAAATCGTGATAAACTAAACACACAACCTGGTTCAGCCTTTCGAAAACAACGTGTGGAAACTGGTCACATGACTGCATCGATGGAAACCAGTTGTGTAACAATAAAAAATTCCTCTCGCTTTAATTGTGCTGTTGAAACAGTTCGCTTGTGTAGAAGCCCGTCGTATTTGAATTGAACATAATTAAGAAATGTCCAGGTTTTAAGTCAAAATGAATGTGCGGGTTCCTCGGTGTCGCATGTGTCCCGGTGTTAGGTGAAGCGTGTGCCTCTGTGCTAGTGTTGCACTCAGCCAGCATGTCAAGCAGCTATAGGATTTGAATAATTAAGCATTGAAGCTTGGATTGACATGAAGCTGTGCGAGCTCAGCTAAAAGGGCTCAGAAAGTGAGAGAAGTGCATTCCAGCTTCTACTTTCTTTAACAATGGCTTGATTAGGAGAAAGTAGTGAAGGAAAATTGATTGAGTTGAGATGAGGGGGTGGCTTAGCGCTTAGTATGTTTCACCTCCAGCGTCGGGGGTCTGATTCCCACTTCCGCCCTGTGTGTGTGTGTGTGTGAGTGACTTTGTCCTATGATTGGTTGGAAAATCTTGTCTTGCATGTACCACAACTTGTGCCCCGAGTCCTCTGAGATCCAGTTTCAGCATGATCCTGTGTAGGATAAGTGCTACAGAAAATAGATGGATGGAAACTATAGGAATTTTGGAGAATAGTGTTTGATTTCAGGGGTTTAATTAGTTGGCACACACACACACACACATTTCTCAGGAACAGGCATTCTGATTCTGAGGAAATTTAACCTGAAAGAGTTTTGTATTTTGTATTGTCGTCATAATTCAAAAGAAATTCAGTGTGGACTATTTTTATCAACACACTGGCCTCTTGGCACTTTTCCTATAACTTAAGCAGAAGTTACAACAACCTGTTTTTTCTCTCTTTCTCTAGAAACCCCTGAAACGTCATGTCAGGTAATAAATACAGAAACACAAAGTCCTTTATTTGAAAGATTGCCCCCAAAAACCTAGTTACAGTGTTATAGAATCCACTCACACTGGAGACTCCTTTCACAAGCACTTTATATATATGAAATCATGCCTCAGTTTTAACCAACACACTCGGGTCTACCGCAGCATTAGGATTATTACACAATCAATCTGAGCGATCTGTTTACAATCTAATTCACAGCTTGGGTGTGAAACCAGTTTGGTATGAAAATAATTAGGGAGGATATCAGTTACCAGATTTACAATTTTACCCTGAGGCTGTTTATTCACACGCAGCACTGAGACATGTTGAAGTATGAACTTTGGCACATTTTGTCAAGCATGTCAACGTCGGTCTGCTCTTAAGGATAATAAATGGATCCTTAAGGATATATAAGAATATATGACTTCATGATCTCTGGGAAAATTAAACTCTTTTTTTTCCCTAAAACTGATTTTCTTTATTAGGTTTCCGTCTCCTCTTGCTGTTCTTGCTGCTTCCAGGAGTCTGGATGTACAACATCGTGTTATAAACCGTCCTGAACTTGTTCCAGCCCATTCAACACATTTGATTTTGTAAACATTACGGACTAATAGAGCAGTGTGGAAAGCACGAAAGTGCAGTGTGGAAAGAACAAGCCATTTATCATCTTTCTGTCCTCCTGCAGGGAGGACATTAAGCGAGGGATGTTTCGTCACACGCTGTCTTGTTGCGATTGCGCTTTGATTTGATTTGATTCGTCAATTAAAGACCAAACAAAGATGGATTTGAGCGCGGTTGCGGATTGATCTCACACACACACGTTGCTGAATGCCTTTTAGCTCTCAATGGATTCGATTTGCGCTTCCTAAATGAAAAGCTCATTCATTATATATTGAAACGTGATCACGTTATCTTATTTCACGCAAGTGCGCTTCATATAAGAGAATTGAAATTAGTCTGTGAAAACCGAGTCTCAAATTATTCACGTTCATTAACAAGTTTAAAACAAACTCACAAGCACAAGCTGGTAGGGAAAATGTAATATCCTTTCTATTATTCTTTAGTCAAAAAATACATACCATGTAGAAACATTTCATTTCGTTGTTTTCTGTGCAGTGACAATAAAGAATCTATCTATCTATCTATCTATCTATCTATCTATCTATCTATCTATCTATCTATCTATCTATCTATCTATCTATCTATCTATCATAGATATCTATCATAGATAGATAGATATCACAGATAGTATCTATCTGTCTGTCTGTCTGTCTGTCTGTAAAAATCAGAAAAATCTTCAGAAAAATCTTTGTCTTTCTGTCTGTATTTATCACGTTTTTGATGACCTATAGAATGTTGCATGTGCAAGTGTACAATTTAGTGCATGTCCAAAGGAAGGGATTTGAAGTCAGTCCCAAACTGAAGGGGAAACACTGAAGCAGGAACTCGGATCAGGTTAAAAAAGCCAGCAATGGGGTAAAGAAGGAATTTCAGCAACATATGAAAGCAACATATATCACAAAAAATATGCTTTTTTGGTAATATTGGTGTATTTAATCTTCCCACACACAATGAGTCAGCAGTTAATTAAGTGGGTGTTAAAATTCATTTCCACCCGGATCACATCAGCAGGTTAATCAACACTAGAATATCCTAAAGCACGAAAGCTGTTTGTTTTAAAATGATAAAAATGAATATGCAGATTTCTCTTCAGTTACATTACAAAACATTTAACTTTTTTCCCCAGAGTTGAAAACTGTTTAGATGTGTAGATGTTCAGCATTGAATGTCTTTGTCATGTCTCACTCCACAGTGGTGCTTAATATGAAGCTCATATGAAAGTAGATACTCAGGACTCTCTACAAATTTTTTTAATTTGTAGTTTTTCATAAGTATTTCTGTTTTTCCCTAGCCTACTAGGGGCAATATATTCATATAAAAAACAAAATAAAAATGAATCATTTTTTCCACACAAATGTTTGTATCTTTAAAGTAAATGATGATATCAAACCCATTTCTGCTCTCTGAGATGCTCCAAGCGCATGTTCAACAAAAATGCAGCTAAAATTTTATCCTCAACCACTATAATTGTGTATTATACAAATAACCACTTACACAATGTGTAAGGTTATCCAACAGTGGGAAAAACACACGTCTAAAACACACTGAAACTAGTCCTGAATCATTTTATATCAGATTCACATCCAGAACCATCATTTGTTTGTTTATATTGATATTGATTGAAAATCTCCCATAGGTTTTCAGTTTACTGGTAAAAAGAAAAAAGGGTTAAAGTATTAATACAGGATACGCATCATGAATGAGATTCAGACTTTTTAAAATCATTGAACTTGTCCTCAAACTTCTGCTCAAGGTCACAATATTTTTGTAGGTCCAAAACTCTGGCTGCCTCTGCATTTTTTCTTTTGCAAATTTTTGGAGATAAACTGATCGCTTTGCTTTACAAGGCTCCACAGCACAGATCATGTCACAGATAGTTTTGGGTTTACCTTGTAATTGTAGGTTCAGGAGATTCAGTTTCTCTGCTACTTCTCCGCTATCTTCTCTACATCTGTCAGGAATGCAAGATCAAGCAGCCAACCAGTGATGAAACAATAGGGTTTTGTTTTCATTCCTTGATTCCATGCCATGAAGGCCTTGATTTCATTAAGAAAGAAAAGGAAAGCTTGTGGTATCGTACAGTTGGAATGGTTTGTGTTGTACAGCTCAAACGATGAAGTGATGGTTCACTCGGTGTTCTGTTATTAGCCACTAACTTGTCAGTAGATATGTTTCTCGTATGTGACTGGCAGACCAGATGTCTGTTATCAAATGTGTAGATAAACACCGCTGATCGCTTTGGACTGCAAACTATTTGCACCTTGTCGTGTCCCATTCCAGCTGTCTCATAACATCTGCAGACATTGCAGACTCGCTCCTGTATATTAGGAAAAGCTGACTTCATTTCTATCTTCCTTCTCTAAAGTATGAACACCACATCACAAACACCACTTCCTGTACCATCACAGACACCACTTCCTTTACCATCACAGAAACCACTTCCTGTACCATCACAGACACCACTTCCTGTACCGTCACAGACACCACCTCCTTTACCGTCACAGACACCACCTCCTTTACCGTCACAGACACCACTTCCTGTACTGTCACAGACACCACCTCCTTTTAACATCACAGACACCACTTCCTGTACTGTCACAGACACCACCTCCTTTACCGTCACAGACACCACTTCCTGTACCATCATAGACACCACTTCCTGTATCATCACAGACACCACCTCCTTTACCGTCACAGACACCACCTCCTTTACTGTCACAGAAACCACTTCCTGTACCGTCACAGACACCACCTCTTTACCATCACAGACACCACCTCCTTTACCATCACGAACGCCACCTCCTGTACCATCACAGACACCACCTCCTGTACCATCACAGACACCACCTCCTTTACCATCACAGACACCACTTTCTGTACTATTACAGACAACACCTCCTTTACTGTCAAGAAAACCACTTCCTGTACTGTCACAGACACCACTTTCTTTACTGACATGGACACCACTTTCTGTACCGCCGCTGGCACCACTTCCTGCACCCTCACAGACACCACTTCCTTCTTTTACCATCCCACACTGTGTTGATGCTCTTTGTAGGTTTAAAGAGTCTTTTTGCATTTTCCATGTCCTTTATTTTGTCTTTCTGTAGCTTTCACCTCACAGGAATTTGCTTTGAACTGGAGAAAAATGCCGCTCAGTGCTATAATTTTTCCGAATGCCATGTGCTTGTACCACAGATGACTACAGACACTCTTCATGGAAATAGCATGTGTTCAGCCTTTTCTTGGCCTTCGTTCCTTGAGATTTTATTCGCTCATTTGCTCATTAATTTGCTGTAACTGACATGCTGATTTTTTTTTTTGACAAATATTTGATTCTAATCTGGCGATGTAGTAATGACATGTAATCACCTTGTTTATGGATTGAAATGGGATTTCCAAGATGCCTTCATTTCACTAATTGATTGTCAGATTTTTATTATTATTATTATTGTTATTATTATTATAACTTTGATATATACACAAGGAGTTACTGCTAGCTAGCGAGCGCAGTGTTTGAGAAGCCGGCAATAGACGAGAAAGCGAGAGTTTTTCTGCTGCGCTGAAAATCCATTTTATCCGATGTTTCTATGCTTCTATTCAATCTAAACCAATTCGAGTTTATTTATAAGCTAACTGAAAAAACAGCAGGAGTCAACCAGAGTGCTGTGAACTGGAAGCAGCTTAATAATCCAAGTAGAAGTAAAAGTTTACAGTTTACACAGGTAATAAAAAAAAATTATATATATATATATATATATATATATATGTTTCACACTTTGTCTTTATTACATGTAATCCGTGTAGCATTTTCTATTATCTGTAGCGTATTTCTACTAAAAGACACAAGCTAGCCTGATGTTAGACTTCCTGGGGTATTTTGGAAGTTTGAAAGTTCACTTTATTATACACACCTGCTTTGTTGTTAATCGACCATATGGTTAAACATGGTGGATGTGCTGTTCTAGGAAAACAATCAATGCCTGGAGGATGTGATGCCATAATGATGTCATGAGGCAGAGTTACTTTATTTGTTTTTTTGTTCCTCGGCAATTTGCCATCGCTGACATTTTATTATTGATTTAACAATGACTCATTGTACTTTTTATGCGTTTATAGTGACATTTGAAGGAACGAGTTACTTCTAATTAAAGCGGCTATAAAGTCGATATAACAAACAAACATCTGCTTCCCATCAGCAACCTTCAACCACCGTAACAAGAAGTTTTTGTTGCTATAGAAACGAAAACAGCCAGAACTACAGTCTGTGCCGCGGTTATGGAAAATTAATCAACACTTTCTCTCGACCAATCAGAATGAAGAAATTAGTGAGCTGGAATTACTTTGTTTTTCTGGTGTAATTCACTCACATGAAATAACTCGAACGTGTGTCATTTCTTTATTCTCCCAATTTGCTGGACACATCTGGAATATTGATGCCTGGTCAGTCATTTCCCACAGGAAATGCTGGACAGAAGTTCCAAAGTGTGTGTGTGTGTGTATAATGCTATCTCTGTTGATTTTTAAGCCTCAGGAGTCTAAAGTTCCAAGTTGATATCCGTCCTTAAGGATCATTAAAGAAGTTTCTGCTGACCGTTTGTGCATGATGTGTGTTTATGCTGATGCTGGATGCTTTGGCGTCACCACAGTGAGCAGCAGAAGTATTACAGCATTACAAAACCTCTACCACATACAGGTTCTCCAGGTGGTTCTGGGTAGAGCACTACAACAGAAGGACTCCCTTTCAGCAAAAATTCCAAGTAGATCAATTGCTAAGATCTCTTAATTATCGAAGAAAGCCTCAAATATATTTTCGTCAAATATACATTCGTTAAAACCTTCTGCTTTCGCTTACATCAAATTGTGCACTTCTTTAAAACAAATAAAATAAAATAAGATAAAAATAAAAGCAACTTTTTCTGTGACTGAAAACCAGGCAAGTGCAACACCATGAAGATTTTCTTATTTTCTTGTGACCAATCAGAAGCGATAATTCAGCTGCCATTTGGTTTTATTATTTAGTCGATTTGCATATAGTACTTACAATAACTGCATCGACTTTTTTTTTTTTCTTAGCAACTTGCTAATGTTTTCAGATCTCATAAATCGTTTCACATTAATGCCTGATTTCAGCGATGTGATCATTTAAAGCCGAAAGGATATTTCCTCCAGATGCTTTGATCCATTAATAGATCCGTTTATTTTTTCAGATCACAGCCGTGTTAAATCGCATGTTTCTTTCCCTTCGCTGACTCATGTGTCTCTGATTTGCTCGGATCTTTTTTATCCCTTCTGTGTTTTTTTTCCTCATAAAAACGTGTCGTCTTTAATTGTTAGGTAATCAATTATCTGATTTGTGTGGAACATCCAGAGGTTTGGAAAGAGATGAATACAGGACACGGATGCGGCCGAGCAGCAGAGCGACTCATTTTTTCTCTTACTGCTCAGGATGGAGGGCCCCCTCATACCTCTTTCAACCGCAAAGCAGCTCTTTTTTTTTTGCTCGTTTTCCCCCCCTACTTTTTTGTCCGCCTGCCAGCTCCGCGGCGGCCCTTTTCATTTCCCACCAGCGCCGAAGAACAAGGTCCAAAGTTCAGAGTCGTTGTGTGCAGATCTAGGGCATGTGGAAACGCTCCCCCTCTCCGCTTCTCACAGGTAGTCTGGATGTTTTTCCCCCTTCCCAGGCTTTTCTGGCCTTAATGTTATTTGGGTTGTGGAGCGGCTCCGAGGTGGTGTGCTACCATGAGGGCTACGGACGAGATTAGATTTATGAGGAAAACACAATTTTAAAAGTCATTGTGTAAGTGAAGTTGGGCCCAGAGCAGGGTTTCTACTCAAAGCTGCCTGTTTTCACGTAATACATATTTCATTTCATTGTAAAATCATCCAGTTGAGGGTTAAGGGAATCCAGCTGGGAATGCTGCTTGGGAAATTTTTCTCCTGGATAGAGTTTATTTCTAAAAGAGATCTTAATCAAGGGTCAAGATTCGTCGCATATTCCGTATTCTATACATAGTGAAATGGTTTATGATGACACTCCTGGTGTACAAGTAATAAAAATGTTTTTTTTTGTTTTTGTTTTTTTTAACTTATCATCTATTTTTGACTCTGATCAAGCTGCTTAATCCAGTGATTCTCATTTTCATTGTGTTTCTCAAGTTTAACTGCTTAATATGTTCCTGATGTAAACGTTACAGTGCTATGACTGACTGGTAGACACTAGGAGCATGCACGTAAATGGAAAAAAAAAAGTTTAGACGTAAAAACAACAATGCTTGTTCTTTCAGTTTATAACAATGTGACAGCTTAAGATTATGGAAATGATTCTCGAAAGGAAAATAAAAAGCACAGCAGAGTGCTTTAATATTTAAAGGTTAATATTATATTATTGTGAAATTGAGATATTTTTAGACGCTTTTTTTTTTAAAACGTCTAAATCACTCCACCGTATGACGGAAGCCTTATCGATTCATCAAGAATGCTGGTCATTTTTTTTTTTCTTTTTTTTCACATAGCATTCCAAAACCGACTTAACCGCTGACTCTCTGGCTCGCTCGGTCACAATGATATAATGAGCGAATTAATAAATAGATGGTTTCAAAATATAGTTTGAAAAGCAGGAGCACTGCATATTAAAAGCACCTCATTAAAATAGCGAGTTCCGTCCCATGGTCATCATTTACCACAAAATAACCGTGGTGCATTCCGAGCACAACCATTAAAATGTAACTAGAAACGGCAGCGGATTAGCCTAGCTATTCATTTCGGTAAATCTCGGTCTCAACGCGAAGGCGTCTTGACCTCGAGATGTGGGAATGATCGCCTTAACAGAAGGATGTTGTGCACCGTGTGACGTGGAAGGGAAGACGACACGGCGCGTGTTTACAGACGCTAGCACGCTTCGCCTGTTCGCTCTGGCTTTATTCCCGCTCGCGATCGGCTTACAGCAGCTGCACTCTGACACGCTGGCGATGTCTTGACACGACGTGGCGCATTAATAACGGCCTTGTTGTGGTGCGCGGATCAGTTTTACTACACGCTTTGTTACCTGTTTTGCATTGCCAAGGTTCTACTGTAAACATAATCCTGCTTCTTATCTCTCTTTGGTTTAATGAGTAAACAAAACACAGCTTGTGACCTGGAACACAATAAAACGAGATAATAGAACTTTCTACTTATATTTTATATTAAGTTCCATATGATTCGTTGTTGAACAAAAAAACTGATTCGAATTATTTATTCATTTTTGGTGGGTTTTTTTGACAGCCGTCCAGGCTACAAGGCAAACCACATTTTAATATTAATCCACTCATTGTTTCTATAGTAACCACTAATTCACAGGCACGTGTTGGATGTATAATGGACGCTACACATAAAAAAGATTTTATACAGTAAATAAATACAGTCTGTTTTAATATGGAGAATTCTATAGACATTTATGTAACATTTTTGGAAGGAGTCTCCACTTTAAGTGTTTTATAAGAGTGTAACAGGGCAAACATGTTGTGTGTTTGTGTGTGTCTTTGTTTTTCAAGAGAGAACAAAAGAGATACAGCGAACATGTTGCTGAAACATACTTCCTTTACAAATTGCTTCCACAAACTACAGCAGAGGAAGTGCTATGGTTAATAATCCTTTGAGTCTTGCTTTTATAGACTTTGTGCTCATGCCAGGAAAATAATTTATCATTTCAAAGAAACGTAATAAGTCGACTGACACGCCGAGCCTTTGATTTTGGGTTATCTTTAAATCTCGAACCACAAAAGTCTTTCATTAAATTTAAGTCCACACTTTTCTGTCACGAAACAAAGGCACATTGATGTCTCAGGCCCACGCATGCTTGTGGATTTATGTGGACTGACTGTTTATATGTGAGAAGTGCTTGAGCAGCAGCCACAGGATCAGCAAAGATAAACCACTTCACTCTATTTTTACCAGTAAAATCTTTCAAATACACTTTTAATGGTTTGATACATGAATATAAACAAATGACATGTTTAATAATTCATAATGCAAATGTATTACAAAAAGTGATTTATTTTCTCAAATTTATTTAGTTTACTTCAAGCGATTTTTTTTACTCTTGATAAATAACTTTGAATACTTTTTTTTTAATTTGTTATAATAAATTAACATAAACCACTCAAATTTATATCTACACCTAAATAAATAACACAAAAAATAAAAATCGCATTTAAATAATGCAGTGAACTGAACTTAGCCTTTATGAATTAAATAAACTTATATTTACAGGTTTACTAAGTCAAGTTTATTTTTATTTTTCATACTTGATAGTTATACAAACAACTCAGCGTTGCGTTTAGAAGTTATAACTTCTAGATAAGTTAGATAAAGAACTTATATTATATATTTGTTATATATACAAACTCAGTAAGCCACGCAAATTTATATTTATATGGTCAATAAACAGCTTAGTTAAATTACATTGCATTACATAGTTATCAAAGCAACATTCACAAGTTAGATAAACAACTTAAATTTACATTTACAAGTTAGATAAACAGCCTGAATTTATTTTTACAGAGTAGATAAACAACTCAGATGTAATATTTACAAATTAGATAAACAACTTACATTTATTTTCACAGAGTAGTTAAACAACTTAAATTTATTTTTTGCGGGGAAGATAAACAACTCAAATGTAACATGTTACAAGTTACAGTTAAATATACACACATTAGATAAATATAAACACAAATTGACACATTAGATAAACTTCTTGTGTTTGTATTTGGAGTTTAAATACGGCCCTAAATCCATCTTTACAAACTATATGAACCTCAATTACTTTTTAGAATGTTGAATTGAATTGACCTGAATGATATGTTTCTAAAATGCTATCATAAATCGTAAATTCTCCTCCATGAGAAGAGTTATAAATGTGTGTGTGTGTGTGTGTGTACAGTAATAATATTGTTGTGAGGTTTTTGAGGCTCTGCTGTCATGTGCTGAGTGGTTACTCGTTCAGCGTGACTCCACTTAGCTCTATACGTTTAGAGACGCAGGGGTGCTGAAAAACAGGCCAACTCCGACTGCGCTGACAGAAAATTAGTTCGCCTGCAGTGATGTTGGAAATGCTGGTGTATGTTGGCCCATAGCCGCGGGCCCGCTCCGGCATTCCAGCCCATTCCAGAGCTGCATACCATCGGTTATGTAACAGTCATGTGATTCGAAAACGACTTTGAAAAGAGGGAAGTCTCCGGGCCTCTCGAGATTCCTGCCAAAACCACTGTTTTGCTTCTCAAATTTCTGCCAGTATATCTGATTACCGAGCTATGTAAACAAAGTTCACAAATCCACCTTGCATACAAATTTGTATAGTAACTTTTGCCAGATTTGAAAGGTTGGAGCACATAGCTGCTGAACAGCATGCTATCTGTCGTCCACATGTTTGTTTAATTCTGTCAGATGATGTAGCCTGCAAAGAGGAGAACAGCTAAAACGTCACACATTTAAAAAAAAAGAAAAATGAAAAAAAAAAAAGGAATTTGCTGAATTGTGTAATACATAAAAAAAAAAAATACTTCAATAGTTTATTGTTTTATTTATGCAAAACATCCAAGCACTGCTGACTGCACATCTGGAATTTGGAGATTTTTTTATTTATTTATTTATTTTATTAATTGGGCAAAACTGTGGATGGAATTTTAGGCGTATTTACATAAAGGGAGCAATTTGTTTACAAATCTTATTAAAGCATGCAGGTTGTGTTCTGTATTTAAGCTTTTGAGAAGAGTTTGGCTCTTGAATCGAAAGTATCTTTTTGTTTTTGCTTTAAAACTTTTGTTTTTTTCCCTGTAATTCTGAGCACAAATGATTTTGCAGCTCATCTGTCAGTAAACAAAAGGCCACAGTCTGCTCTTTACCAGGCGAATGTGCATGAATGTGAATGTGTGTAAATGTGCAAATGCATGAGTTTGTTCCAGCTCCACTGTGTGAGCTGTTCTAACCTCTCAGTGTGGAAAACAGCCTTATGGCTTCCAGGAAGCTGTGGCCGCTTCGGCACGGCCCTCTTCCATTACTGCAGCTGGTGCCGTCGGTCTCGGCGTCACTCTTCGTGGAACTCATGCCTTTAACGACTGAGGCTTGCACTCGCATTCCAGATCTCCCTATTTACTCTATTACGCTCGCTGTATAGCCCTTTTGCGAGATGATCGCTCATATACTCACTTTCATTATTCCTTGTAGTACTTTGTTTTTCTGACCCCGCTTTCATACACGAGCTGGACAGTATGAGCGCTGATGATGGATGCTTATTCATGCACACAAGGTGCACACTGGGGTGTCTGTGGTACTGCATATTAAAGCTGCACATTTCTGTTTAGCATGTGTTTAAATGCATGTGTACATAGTGTTCAGCTGATACCTCGGCTGAACAAGAAGAGCGGTGTGATTTTAGTTTAGCAGGTCAAGTCAACAATATGTGCTGATTAGTGCTGATTGCTATATTACTATATAATATAATATACCAATATGAGGTCATAGAGTCTGAGCTTTGACACCTTTAAATTAGCGTGTGCAGTGGAGAAGATGACAAAGTGGTAGAGTAGAATTGAATTGAACGGAATGGAATAGATGGCAACACTAGAACAGAATAAAAGATAGAATCAAATCGAATAGAATAGAGTAGAGTAGAATAGAAGACATACATAAATAGAATTAGAGATATAGAATATAAATAGAATAAAAAAGTATATCTAAAAGTATATATAAGTTAATGGATGGATAGAATCAAGCAGAATGGATTAAATGACAAGTAGAATTGAATAGAATAAATACATATAAAATAGAATAATAAAGAGAACTAGAATGTATTGAAATAGACAAATAGAATAAGATGGCAGTGGAGAACAGAATATAATGAACGGAAGATAGAAAATAGAAAGGAATAGAATAGAAGACCGATGTAAAACACAATAGGTATATACTGTACAATAGAATAGATGCATAGAATTGAGCAGATATAATTGGAAGGCAGCAGCAGATAAGAATAAAATGGGTAGAATAGAACCGAATGGATTAGAAGAAATACAGAGAATAGGATGGACTAGAAGATATGAATAGAATCAGTAGATGTACATAGAACTGATTTGATTAATTGACATGCGTAGACTTTAACAGACTTGAAGAGAATTTAATAGAATAAGACACGAGTGGAATAGAGTAGAAGTCATGAGTCAAAAGAATAAAGCACACGGAAAATCGAATACAAGTCTGAAATTTGACCATAGGACATGAGTAGAATATAGTGCAATGGAAACAAATGGAATAGAACTGAGTAAACAGAATGAAATAGAACAGAGTGGAGCGAGAGTGGACTGGAGTAGCACAAATGCCATGGACAGAAAGGAGTGGAATAAAACATGGAGTAATAATAGAGTGGAAATTAGAGTAGAGTAGAATAGAATAAAAGGACTGAATGCTGTTATATAACACTGTAGCCTTGATTAGCAGGTGAACTTCAGATGACCCGCTGTAGAGTAATACAGTTACCACCATTCTGCTTCTCCTTTGTTCCTTACCCCCTCTTTCCTCTTCCTTTTCCTCCCGAGGTTTCTGACTGAACATGACCTTTTCCTCCCGCCGCCTTTTCTTAACTTTGATTTGAACATGTTTTTTAATTTCTTTGGAAAAACATCTTAAAAGACACAATTATGAAAAAATTATTTTAAATTGTAAATTCATTTTTTGATGTTGCCTTCTTTTCTTTTACAAAGAAATTCAAAATCATGTTAAAAAATATATTATTTGCATAAAAGACAAAATTAAGGGAAAATTATTTTAATAAATGTAAAAGGAATTCAAGAAGTCTTTTTTGCTGCTTTCATTTCATTTTCAAACTGTTTTTTTTTTTTTTCTGATACGAGTGTTTGAAACTTCCCCTCTAGTTTTGATATTTTGTGCCTTGCATTACTTGATTTTTATCAGTTGTTTGTAGAACTGCGAGTGCACTGCTGTGCAAGCTTTAAAAATTTCCCTTCTTATTCCTGGTGTATTTATGTGATAAATAGGGAGATATGTTCACCAGTGATTATCCTGTTACCACCTGTCAGAACAGAGGAGAGCACAAACAGAAATTAATCTGTTTTTAGTAAACAACAGGCGCAGTAGACAGTTTGGAAAGTGGTGATGATCACTGAATTTAAGAAAAGGTGATTTTAGGTGACGTTTATAAGAAAATATTAGCCCAAAGTAGTTTATTCTCATGAAGTGTTTTATTTCTTGCTAGCATTTCAGTATCATACAGGCTGATTCCTTTTATCATCTCTCAGTTCTTCCAGGATTTTTTTGTATGTTTGTTGTAGTCAAAAATGCTTGAATTTTCAGCATATTTTTTCAATTTTTTTGTTTGGGTTTTTTTGTGCTCTTTTTTTGTGGAGAATTGCTTGAATTTTCAGAAATTGCAAGCACACGATTCTTCTTCCAGTGAAGTCACATATGAAATGACTTACTACAATAGCTGTACTCATGTATGAGACACATATATTGTAGAAGGATTTGGCTAAATGCATGTTGAAATGATAGCACACGAGGTGTCTTGGTCCAAAACTACAGAAATTCTGTGGTAATTTTTAAAAAATGCTGAATATTATGGAGTTCTGAATGCAATATTTTGCACTGAATACTGAGACTGTGTCTGATTCACCGGATAAACAGTCATTTACTCCAGAAATAAACAAAGCCAATCAGGCAATCTTTCCATGAAGGTTTTAATAAACATCTCCGCACAGAAACATTCACTATATCAAAGATTAGAAGTAATTTAGAACACATCAGATGAGAGTGCTTTCTGCCCTCTTTTGCATACATGATCTCAGAGACTCCTCTGGTTAATGCTGCTGTGATTGACAGGCGAAAGAGAGACTATGCTGTTTCATATTATTCAAATATTATTTTGCATGTCCACCGTAGACATATCTGATGACTATAACAGAACAAACACATTCATATAAACAATTCTGACCAATCAGAATTGAGAATTCAGGGTGTATGTAGCGTATGGATATAGTGTATGTAGTGTATGGATATAGCTAATACCTCTCTTGTTCAAATATCATTCTAATTCTTTTTTTTCCTGCCCGTCTGTTTCTCTCAGTAATGGAGGCCATGGCCGTGAGCACATCTGCACAGGGTACGGATGAGTTTGACCGCAACGCCCCTCGGATCTGCGGCGTCTGCGGAGACAAGGCCACCGGATTCCACTTCAACGCCATGACCTGCGAAGGCTGCAAAGGCTTTTTCAGGTATTCACAATTTCACCAATAATACGACAAATTATGAAACACAAACACAAATAATTGTTACACGTTTTCCGGCACGGCAGTCATCTGATGCGTTCTATTGGTTTATGGTTTATCACAACATCTGCTTTGACCTTAGAAAGAAGAGAATGTTTACCTACGTATTACACAACAGTAGCAGGTCAATCATTTACCTAAAGCAACCACTGGAATGTTTTGTTAACATACTTGTAAGTAGATCATCAACATAAAGTAGAAATTCCTGGTATGTTGCCAAAGATTTTGATTCCCTGATACTGTATTTCTGAATTTTATAAGGATTGTGTGAATGGAGAAGAGTTTATTAAAATAATAAAATATAAAATTGCTCTAATTAGGTCCCACGTGTTAATGTTTCATATCTAATTCCAGTGCTGTCTGAGTAATTGGCAGATTCCAAGATCATTAATTTAATATTATTTGCTATTTTCTATCATTTTCTTTGCCAGAAATAGTGAGAAAATATTAAGGAATAAAACACAGGGGACTGTTCTGCTGTAGGAAACAAATCACCAAGAAGTTAATTATTTTTCCATCACAGCATGTCTCCAGATCAGTTGGTACACATTGTACTTTTTATCCATTTTTAGTTAAATTCCATGTTCCTGAACGTTAGCGAAACACTTTTGTTACAACCGTTACACAAATACTCCCTCACCAGCCAAGGAAAAAAAATTCTGCTTGTCATGATGCTTGTCAAGAAACCAGGAAGTGGAAACTCTTTTTCTTTTCCTTGAAGACTTTCCCCATGGTGGAAAACTGACACTGGAGACTCCTTCCGTAAATGTTACATAAAAATCTCCCTATGGAAAGCTACATGATGTAAACATTTACATCTCTTTTTTTTTCACATGGTGTAAAGTTGTTACTATGGCAACACCAAGACTCTGCTGTGTAGAAAATGAATGAACCAATCAGGTTTGAGATGTAAACAACACAGTGATGCAATAACACATGCATTTTGAAGAAACTCTAGGTGTTTAAAACTTTGCCCCATCAAGATAATAACCATGTGATTATTGGGATTATTTTGTTATTATCTGTAACTTTCAGAGTTCCTTGTTATGACATATTTCTAAATCTTCCCACATTGTATAATTGAGTATAATGTGTTAATTGTGTCAGGTTTTGAGAAGCTCCTGTGATGCCTGTGAAACCAGATTTCATCACAGAGCAGCTCCTCTGTACATGTGGTCTACACCACATAGAAATCAAACACAGCGTTTCTGCTGAGAAGATAAGAGCATCTCTAGTTTCATAGCTGATACCAGTGCTAACATAATGCACACCGGATGAGAAACCAGGCTGTTTAATATAGCAATCTGAGCCTATCAAAGCACAACTTCTCAAAAAACATTGTGTTCCTTATCTTATTGATTTGTATCCGCTGGAAATATGCATATCAGATTTTACATCAAGATTAAATTATGATGATAATATAGGAAGCAAATGAAGCAAACATGTTTTGCTTGCTTTAGGAAATTTGTGTCATTATTTTTATTATTATTTTTAAATGTTTCAACATCAGTTCCCAGCATCTTGTCTCGACCACTGGTTCTCCAAGTAAGGTCCAGATGTTTGTGAAGCATCACCAGATGGTCCATGAGTTTGTTTTTTTTTTCTTTTAAATAAATAATCACCAGTATGACAGCAATTACATTTATTATTAAGTTCTTATATTCATGAATATACTTTTTGCCAGTTCACCTGAATTGAGCAGATGCAATCCAAATGAATGAATAAATAAATACATAAATAAATAAGCAATATAATGTCAGCTCTGTCTGTTGGTGGTTATTATTTAAACTATTAGATTGATACGCAACAAAAGACTACAATGATCTATTAAACATAACATAAAAAAATTATATTGTATAATAAGATCATATTTGACTAGTGGATTATGTTCATTTTTTTTTTTTTTTAAATCTGTATTAAAGGAGGTCCTGGAATTTACACTAAAAGTATGTGAACCCCTGATCATTACACCCATATATTTTTTTCCCCAAACTCTTGCCCTAAAGTTGGATGCACAGAATTGTCTCAGATGCTGAAGTGTTACAGTTTCCTGTCACTGAATCTATGAGGCTCGAACCCTGTTCCAGCCAAACTATGGAGAACATGACTGATGACTATGTACATGCACAGATGTAGAAGAACTCGAGTGACAGATCCTTGACTCTGACTCAACCCCACTGAACACCTCTGGGATAAACTGGAACTGGAGCCTCCTCAGCATCTCAACATCAGTGTCTGATCTCACTAATGCTCCTGCAGAAGGTGTGAACATCCAGTGGAAGAAAAAAGTGGAGCTTATTATAACAGTAAAGAGAAATAAATATATATGGAATAAAATGTTCAACAAGTACATATTAGTGTGATGGGATGCAGGGGGTGCACATACTTTTGTCTTTATAGTGTTTATTGCATTTAAAGTTTAATTTAGTCTCCAATGCCACATGATATCTGGCTCCAAAGTAGTTGTTTAGTCAGTCACTGGGTCAGAGTTTATCGTCTGTTTTTCTGTTTTGATCAATTTCAACATGAAGCCAAGTGTAACGGCAAACACCGCCGGTCCGGTCAGTACGGGGTGAATCACATGAAGAATAACTCCACTGCCTGCTGAGATCTGCAGTGATTCAGCAGAGATTTATGTACACACTATTGTTTAACATGCAATTGAATGATGCTGAGTTAGTATGTAAATCAAGTTTAGCAAAGGACAGTAGCAGAAATAAAAGAGATTTGAGGGAACACTGTTTAGCTGCTGTAACGTGGTAATGTTTCACAACATTAAATGTAATGAGAATTGCATAGATAGATATAAACAACGGTTAGGAGGAATAAAACCTTCTGGGGCGTGCTGTTATTGAAAATAATCTTTTCAAGGTTGGGTCACAGGCCTGATAACATTATTACATTTATTTTTGATTTATTTGTGTTAAACACAAACACACACACACACACAATTTATTCATATTATTTATATTTTTTTCAAAAACATAGTCTAGAATATATAGATATTCTGTTCAATATAGATTCTTTTTTGTCTTTTTCTTTAAAAACAGGCCAAAAGTTCTCTTGAAAAATTAAATTAAACATATTTTGTAATAAATATATAAAAACATCTTTTTGTCTCATGTGTATTATCTGGCTTCTTTATTTAAAAGTAAGAATAATTATATTTAATTATGGTAATCACTATGAGTGTGATTGAGTCCCAGCAGTGTTGCTATATTACACACAATCACTGGATCTGTGGGATTTTTAATTTTTTCGTAATTACTTAAGTTCTATTCAGCATGAAGCTCGTCTGATTGTCAGAGTTTTGAGCTAATTTCAGTTCATTGTGTTTTTTTCCCGCATCATTTTAAATATTTTTCTACACAGATTTTGGTACAGACTGTTTGCCCATCTGTCATTGACATCCATTTAGTGCTTTAAGTTTTGAAGTGTTGAAATGAGTGTAAACTAAATGAGTTAAACGCTGATTAAATCTGTCTTTGCTCTGAAATTGCACCTTGGTGTGTGTGAGTGTGTGTGTGTGTGTGTGTGTTTTGCACTGTGTAGTCAGCCTGTGTGTATGAATAGGAACAGTGTACCAGGAGACACGGCGTATGTTTTCCTAAGCTCTTTGAGAGTGTGTTCAGCGTGACCACGCATGAAATAAATGTTTCTGTTCATTACTATTAAAAGGACAGGAGGGAGGGCTCAAAGTGGTTGTGGCTATGTGTGTGTGTGTGTGTGTGTGTGTGTTTTGTGGGGTGGCCGGCTGCATGTGTGTTTCAGGATGGGTGTAGCTGAGTGGCTGAGCCATGTGAGCAATATTTTAGCCCTTTTTAAATAATCCTCGTGTGCAGCACGTCACTGCGGCTCTTGGCCCAGAGAGATGCGGAGACCAGACAGTTTACAGAGTGAAGAGTGTGTTTGATCTGTGCCTTTTCAGACACTTCCCCGTTATGACTTTTTTATAAGAGTTACAGCAATAATAAATCAGTTTCACTTAACACACACGGTAAAACTGTGTTAATGTCTTACACAGGATTTTAAAGATTTATTTTATGTCTTTTGAAATAAAATGACAGTTAAAAATGATTTATGTGTTTATTTTTTACTTAGTTATTTAATGACTTATTTTCTTACCTGAATATCTTACTTACTTAACTTGCTTATTTAATTATTTATTCATGTATTAATCTTGTTTATTTATTTATCTGATGAACTGATTGATTGATTGAGAAAGTTTTTTTTTTTTCTTCTGAAAAACAGTCTACCTGGAAAGTTGAAGCAGTGCCAAAGGCAAATGTTAATTACATCAAGTTTTCTTTTCTTCCTTTTTTTATTTTTTAGATTTAATGCATCACAGCATTAATAATGAACTTGTAATGCTCCAGTGATCCGTTGAGTCTTAAGTAGATTGATAACGATCGTTAGAAAGTGATTTATAAAAGTGTTTTAAGTGATTTATTTGTGCCTAGTTTGATTGTGGTGTATGTGAAAGACATTATGTAATCGTTCGACGGTGTTTTTGCTCTGCTCAGGCGCAGTATGAAGCGGAAGGCCAGTTTCACTTGTCCCTTTAACGGCAGCTGCACCATCACCAAAGACAACCGCAGACACTGCCAAGCCTGTCGCCTCAAGCGCTGCGTCGACATCGGCATGATGAAGGAGTGTGAGTCTTGTTTTCTCTGCATGTATTGTTTAATTGGTTGTTCAACATCTCAGACTTTAGGGATAATCCTCAGCTTTTGCTGTTTGCACCTAAACACAAACACCCAAATTTTTTTGGAGGTTTTATTTTCTAGTGTCAAGTTTATGAGAAATCCAGCATAGGAGCAGTGAAGTCATGTTGGACTCTAAGTACGATGGAAATGAAAAATTAATCGATCTGTTTGAGTGAGAGACTGAAAGATTGAAGCGCTGCATCATTTCTCTCTTTAGGTAGAGATAAAGCCAAGGCTAAATCCTACAGACACCACATTCAGCAATGTGGGTAAACTTAAAAAAAAAATACTCAGAATTTTATAATAAATAAATCTTGAATGTGAACGAAGATGACCTTTTCAGTAACAAAGGAATTAATATGGAACTAGTTCAAGGTGGAATTTTTCTTATTAAACTTTAAGCACAGGTCTGCAGAGATGATATGAGTCATGCTTCACTGGATTCTTAGCGAGTATGTGGTTCCATGTGTCACCTCACCCCCGTAGAGAGACATGTCACTCTCATCAGTACAACTTCTAACTCAGTTCTTCTAACTTCTGCCTTTATCCTCTGATGACGCACTTCTCTCCTGATGGGTGGGGACTCTTCCAGGGTGACCCCGTCCCTTTTCCACAGTGCGCTTTGAAGTATGATGAGGAGGAAAATGATGTAGGATCTTCATAATCTCCAAGATCTCAGACCAGTTAAATATCTATGGGAAGATTCTAGAGTTTGATGTTTAGGAGTGTACCATCATCATCATCATCAATACATAATACTGAAAGAATACCTTTTATAATAACAGGCTAGTAGAATCCTTATCGCTTTTTTGTATTGTCACCTGACTGTGTGATAGAGGTCCTTTGATCTACCTGCATGATGATGATGATGATGATGATGATGTCATAAAAGCTTCAAATCTTCACATTCTTATTTACTATCTTAATGTGAATTATTTACACAACAGTTAATGATTCATCAATGGATTAAACCATGAGCTGCTGACAAAGGTCAAATACAAGTCAGAGGATCGTGCTTTTACACACACACACACACACACAACAATTTTTACTGCTTTTTCAGTCCCGCTTCAGGTCGTCTGTTTAAATATAGAGTGTAAAATGGTGAGCACTGTTACGAACCTCAAACAAAACAGTGTCATAAAAATAGAAAGAGAGAGAGACACACACACACACACACACACAGAGAGAGACAGAGAGAGAATGTCCAACAACGCCCTTTTTTTCCTCCAGTGCAGTTACACAATACGGCGCCCCAGATTTTCCCGGGCTGGCAGGAGGAGAGCAGCATGGCAGCGTATCTCTCTCTCTCTCTCTCTCTCTCTCTTAAGCTCACACACACACACACAGTCCCGTGGGCCGAATCGAGCCTAAAACCCGCCTCTCACCGATCCAGCACTGATCCGCTCAGTGCACAAAAGGGCCTCTTTGTTTCACAATGGCAGCCGTTCCAGGACAGAGGGTCAAAGGTCATAGCTGTGGAAGTGCAGAAGAGCGTGCAGCTGGAGGTGTAGAAGAGGAAGCATCGCTGTGATTTCTCCAGCTGTAGTCAGATGTTTTAGAGAAAGGCTGCTTTCACACTTTAGACTCAGATAATAATGTGATTTCATTCATCTTTAATGGAGTCATTTATCCAGTAGCCTAATGACATGACAGCGCTTCATATAAGAATCTAACCGACGTGTAGACGCCTGAACTGTAATAAAAGCACCCTGAAGCTAGTCTGGATTAAAATCCTAACAGGAACTAACTCGTTTCAATGTTAATTATAAGTATAACTGTAAGTGGATTACAAGTGGAATTAAAACATCCAGCGATTGTGCTTAATAAAGATAAACAATCAGTGTATAAACATTTAAGATTTACAGAATACCACAAAAATAAAATTCTGGGAAAAAAAACAAAACTGCCGGACTTTAAACAGTGTACTGAGGTTTGGTTACATATAAACATTTCAGTTAGACTCTGCAATTGGAAGGAATTCATTTGGTGAAAATTGTTGCATGTAAACTGCGGGGTTAAGAAACAATCCGGCAACTGAAAATATCCAGCTAACAGCGGGGCTGCGGTCAGAAATTGAAACTGATGAAGGGCTTTAGGATGTGCATGGAAAAAAAGATGAGCTGGAACTGTACACCTAAAATATGGAGCAACAAGGTGGCAGTGAGGATACGAAAATAAACCCAGCAATGAATAAATATCTGGAAAATCTGGAATTTAAGTTTGGTGTGACATTTTAGAGAGACAAAATGTTCATAGAGGGTTAAATTTGTACAAAACAGTCAGAAAGGTCTTGATATATAGTATTCGTACCACAGCAATGTTGAATTCTTGATTCGGATTGGTCAAAAAGAGTTGATTCGATTCCTATAACAGGAGCTCTGATGGCATATCCATCTTTATTTGAAATCACATGTTTACATTAATGCACTCCTTTTAATTCATTCTTGTTTCTATAGCAACAGGGACTCATGTCAGTTTCTCCATGATTTTGCCAAAGGTTTTTGGAGGGAATTGTTGTAACCAAAAATGCTTGATTTGAGTTTTTTGCGCCAACACAAGATTTTACTTTTAAATCCCAGTAAAGACACATATATAATGGCTGTCCACATGTAGAAGAGGCTGAATGACTGTTTTGAAGATGTCACGACACGCCTCGGCCAAACTTTGCTGAAAATCTGGAATTTGCTTGATTTTGCTTTCATTTCACTTCAGTCACAAAAGCGTTAAGTCCTGGAGGGAGAGATTGTTGTATTGTTGTCCACGCTCCACATGAATGGATTGTAAAACATGACATTATTTAAGAAAGAGAAGCATACAATTGTTTATACGGTGATGTTTTCTGTAAACAGTGATGAAAGGAGTGTCAGTCTCAGTAAGCTGTTTTTTTTTTTTAATTTTATTTATTTATTTATTTTGCCTCTTCAACTGAAAGAGAGAGTAAAAAAAAAGCCGTCAAATGAATGAGGGTTAATAGCTGCTATAACGTCAGTGATAACAGGTAGTAACTTGCTTCACCATTAGAATTCCATGTATAATCATGTGTGTGTGTCTGTGTGTGTGTGACAGTACCTCGGCTTTGACAAGGCACGTCCCCAAGTGCTTTATGTTGTACTTAAACTACACCCTACACAACTCATAAACATCTAAACATGTCCATTTGTTCTGCATGCTTGCAACTGTCGCCTTGAAAATTCTTCATGATCACTGAGGAGATTTACAGCTTCAGCTGTCCAGATAGCGATTCCACAGCTCTCTAGCACAGTAAGACTGAGTAGCGATGGTTTCTTCTCCAGCATTGGCATTTCACAAGCGTGTTTGTTTACCTGCGGTTTCCAATAGGTTTTTCCTTTTGTTTTTTTTTTTGTTTTTTTTTTTACCACACACTGTTAGCACCTGTTTGCCAGATTGGTTCAGACTGTCACGTTGTGCTCAGCCAAAACAAACTCACCCGAGATAACCCGGAGCAGCCTGCGCTGGTTCTCTGCTAATAACGGCACACGCACCATATCAGCCAGGGGAGGCAGGGAGTCTGTGTGTACTGATTAAACCCTTAATACACAACACACTGAGCCAGTTTAGGACGAATGACAGAGCCAGTCTGCATCTGTGACACGTTTATGGCCGAAAGCAATGCCGGTTTTATGTTTAGAAAACAGTGTGGTTTTGAAAACAACAAGGTCTTTTACACTGAAATTCATATTTCATTTTTTTTTTTTTTTTGAACTTGTGTTTGAGTTTTGAAGTTGCATGTTCGCTGGCGTATGAACATAAACCGCAGTTGAACGGAAAATAATAACTTCCATGTGTTACGGCTTGACGTCGGGATATATGCGAGAGAAAAAAAATCCCCCTTTTTTACAGCCTCTTTCAACAGAGCTTTTAAAAGAGCTCCTTATGCACTTAGAGACATCCAGTAACGCTGCAAACCTATCAGCAGCCCGGTTGTGATGCCTTCTACTAAAATGTTAAAATATAAATATTAAAATATTAAAATTATAAATAAATATTAAAATGATTTTCTGCTTTTCCAATACAAAAAATAAATACATTTAAAGTAGATTACCATAAATCTACTTTTTTAAAATAGACATTTTACCTACAATTTAAAATTTAATAAGAAATTTTTTATATGGCTCATTTAAATAAATAAATAAATAAACTGATGCAGTGTTATAATACTGTGTAATGTGTAAATAAATACCTTTAATCTGGAACTAAATTACAAAAACTGGACACTAAAAAAGTCTCTAAAACATTAATATAAAAACTAATATTAGTGAAACACATTAAATTGTTATTTTTCCCTATTTACAAAAAAAATCTATTAAAAACATTGTCATAGTCAAGTTAACGTTTGTCTAAATTGCTAGTTCCATATAATGTTCTGAAATTCCCTCACCTGCTTCTCTTGAAGTTGTTGCTATAGCAACAATAAGGTTTAAAGCGAGTGCATTAATATAAACCTTTTTTTTCCCTTGAAGCTTTCGATTTCGACCCGCTCATTCATAAATTATGACGTTATTGGAACGTCATGTTTTTTTTCTTTCCCTGAAGTTACGTAAAACCGGGAAGCATTAAAAAGGGACTATTAGATTAGGGTCATTATTGTGTAAAAGGACAGAACAGATAGAGAGCTGTTAAAGAGGGTTATTAGTTCTGGCTCATTCAGGACCAGGCCGCCGTTTAGGACACACACACACACATACACACACTGCGCACTCTGGCTGTCCATATGGCGCGAGGTCATTACACTGTCACTGTGTCCCAGTTGGCAGACTGCTGTAGTCTTCACATGCTGAGAAATGTCTGACAGCTTTATCCATTTCATACAGCACTGCTCTGAGATCAGCCACTTCACAACATTCCAGAGACAGCTCTGAGATTTACTCACCAACAACCTGATCTAGGATCAGTCTTTAGACTCAGCGTTGGCTACGAAGATTGTAAATATACAACATAGCCATTAAAGGTGCATTAGTCAAGATTGGACCACTCTAGTGGTTAAACAGGTGAATTACAACAATGAAAGGAATTCATTCTCAATTATTATTTTTTTTTTTATTTCTTAAATTTGTGTCCCATTTTTTCCCTGTGTAGACGAAGCCACAGCCTCCAAATATCAACAGCTGGGTGATTTTTAACATTTTTACCATTAACTGTTTTTTTTTTTTTACACAGCCATTCAACTGCCTGAAAGCCGAGTTGCCTTGACATAAGTCTCGTATTCGTGCTGATTTGCCTGATGATGCTTTTTTTATTCTGTGCTGAATACAGGTTATATGTATAAGCAAACCAGAATGCAAAAAATCTACTATTCCACCTTTAATTCGAAACTTAGCCAAAACAACTGAGCAATAAATTCCAACACATGTTGCCTCTGTGTGTAATTTACGCTTAGGATGTGTACAACTTCAAGTATGCAAGCTGTAAACTTCTCCTAAAGCTGTAACCCATGATGCAGTAAGACAGAAATCCTCCAGAGCCGAGTGTTTACGCTTATTGACTTTATGAGGCGACATAACACATTTCCGAGCAGGGTGTAGTTTCTCATTTTTAGCACAGGACTGATGAGTACTGTGGAGGAAACCCTTTTATTTCTGCTTGTCAGGCAGTTCTGGCTCATGTTTAAGAGCATTTTTCTTTTTTTCTTTTTTTTAAAATAAAGAAGGCGAGCAAGATCAGGAGCAACGTAAGACTTGAAACTGATGCTGAACTGCTAGCTGTCCAGAAATGACTGTCAGTTATTAATATTTTATTTTATTTCTCTGCAGTCATACTGACTGATGAGGAGGTGCAGAGGAAGAAGGAGCTGATCCTGAAGAGAAAGGAGGAGGAGGCAATGCGGGAGGCGCAGAAACCCCGACTGACCGAGGAGCAGAGTCAGATCATCAATACGCTGATAGAGGCCCATCACAAGACCTACGATGACTCCTACTCCGACTTTGTGAAATTCCGAGTCAGTATCACACTCCATAATTATTACACTGTTATTATTAATATATATTATTATATATTATTAATGTAAAGTATTCTGTACAAGAAGAAATCTTTAAAAATATGAAAAAAATAATGCTTTATTTGTCCCATAACTGGAAAATATGCAAGGTTAATTACTAATTAACTAATTACAAAAAGTTAATTACAAAAAGCTTCAAATTTAACTTCAGGACAGAGGACTTTACACTTTATTATTTTTTATTTATTTATTTATTTATTTTGGGCAACATGACAAGCAGCTTTTTTTTGTTGTTTTAACTTCTTTCATGGACTTTCCACAACATTAACTGTAACTACAAACGAATAAGAAGTGTTGTTCTGTAATAAAAAGAAAAAGAAATTTGTTTGTTTCTGAGGAAAAGGAATAAAATATGATGTTAATCCTTGTGGAGGTTCACAGTAATCCAGCATCATGTCAGACACCAGGGTTGATTGTTTTCCTATAACAGCACATCCCTAAGTGTTTTATTTTGTGAAACATGTTTAGTCTTTTCAGTGTTGCACAACCTCCACTGTGTAAGTGTTTAATCAGAAGCAGAAACAGCTTTGAACCAAAAATTGCAAATAACTAAAATTGAACTAAAATTATAAAATAAATAAAATAAAAAATAAATAAAATAAAATAAAAAATAAATAAAATAAAATAAAATAAATAAAACAAAACATAAAATAAAATAAATACAATAAATTATAAAATAAATAAAATATAAAATAAATACAAATAAAATATAAATTAATTAATATATAAATAAAATAAAATGATGAATAGATTTTTGTGTGTGTGTTCAAATGACAGCAGATTTATTCAATTTAATTAATTTATTCAAATTAATTCAAATCCCTAATTCGCTTCTGAACGTAATAGTGCAGTGACAGTCCGGTAGTGATAATAGAAATGAAGCAGATGCTGTAAAATGAAATTCATCTGTATTCTGATTGAAGACACTTCCAGGAGATGGAAATATATGAATGATGGCTGATGTCACCATCAGCAGGTTTGTGGAAATGTTTTCACAAGCTGCAGGTTTTATTAATGAATACTTAATTCAAGGAAATGACAAATTGCTTACAGATAACAGCTTGGGCATTAATGTGCTAATACCAGAGTATGCAACTTGATTCATTTCTGAAAGGTCGGTCAATATGAAGAATAAACAGATAAACATGGTGAATAAACAGATAAACATGGTGGATAAACAGATAAACTTGGTGAATAAACAGATAAACATGGCGAATAAACAGATAAACATGGCAGATAAACAAATATATATGGCGAATAAACAGATAAACATGGCGAATAAACAGATAAATATGGCGAATAAAGGATAAATATGAAGAATAAACAGATAAACATGGTGAATAAACAGATAAACATGGTGGATAAACAGATAAACATGGCGAATAAACAGATAAACATGGCAGATAAACAAATATATATGGCGAATAAACAGATAAACATGGCGAATAAACAGATAAATATGGCGAATAAAGGATAAATATGGCGAATAAACGGATAAACATGGAGAATAAACGGATAAACATGGTGAATAAACAGATAAATATGGCGAATAAACGGATAAATATGGCAGATAAACAGATAAGCATGGTGAATAAACTGATGAACATGGTGAATAAACAGATAAACATGGCAAATAAACAGATAAACCTGGTGAATAAACAGATAAACATGGAGAATAAACGGATAAACATGGCAGATAAACAGATAAACATGGCGAATAAATGGATAAACATGGCAATTGACCAGATGAACATGGTGAATAAACAGATAAATATGGCGAATAAACAGATAAACATGGCAAATAAACGAATAAATATGGCAAATGAACAGATGAACATGGTGAATAAACAGATAAACATGGCGAATAAATGAATAAACATGGCGAACAAATGAATAAACAGCGAATAAACAAATAAACATGGTGGATAAACAGATAAACATGAATAAACGAATAAATATGGCAAATGAACATGGTGAATAAACAGATAAACATGGCGAATAAATGAATAAACATGACGAACAAATGAATAAACAGCGAATAAACAAATATACATGGAGAATAAGTGGATAAACATGGCGAATAAACAGATAAACGTGGCGAATAAACAAATAAACATAGCGAATAAACAAATAAACATGGTGAATAAACAGATAAACATGGTGAATAAACAGATAAACATGGCAAACAAACAAATAAACATGGCGAATAAATGAA